>NC_056742.1:290458418-290620918 GCF_019279795.1 Protopterus annectens
GTTGTTTGGGTTCTGATGAAGTCTACTTTAGATGAAAGCGCTTAACCATTTTATTATTTTAATAGTCTTTCATTTTTAGCTCCATTTGCCGGATTGTGCTTATTTCACCATTTATGGTTACCTCGGAAGTTATTTCTGCTGTGGAGATTGTTGTTAATGAGACACGCATCTGTTTATCTAATCTACTAGTATTGTGATTGGTCCTTTGGGGGAAGGGGGGTAAAGTTGGTACTGAATATGTTGGCTAGTATATTGGTAACATCTGTTGGCTCAGTATAGGAGGTACCATTGTGCAGTAGCTCAGAACAAGTCTAGGTATTGCCGTGGAGATTTTTTGCATAACTATATAAGGCCTTGTGGTTTTCTTTTACTATCTGCTGCAATTCTGTTTTCATAGCTAGCTTTAGAGGATTTGATGAGGGACCTCAACTTGTTGAGACTGATAAGGGAGTTTTTTCCAGTTTTGGGAGTTCACCTTTTTTCCCATCAGTTTCCTCCTCCTCCTGTTGTATAGCTTGTTTATTCACAAGTGATTAAGAATGTTCCTAATTCAGGGAGTAATACAGGGTTAAAAGCACTTGGTCTTTTAAATACTATTTTTTCATTCTCTCTTGCATGCTTATTTTCATCCAAAAATAAACATTTTAAATTAAGCTTTCTTCTGTGATGGCATTTATTGTCCCAATTAGCAGGTTAACTGATGAGACGGCATTCTTTAACAAAGAATGTGAGGAATTAAAGAAAATGTTTTATGAGAGAGGGTACTCAAGGGTTTAGTGTACGAGTCTTTGCTAATGGTAAAGAAAGAAGCAACAAGAAGTGGAATAAAAGTAAGAGATTTTTCATTAGCTTGTATTCTGGAGAATTCTATAGATGAGAGAGAGTGTATTAAGAAACAATTGAAGTTTCTTAATGAACCTCCATTAAATAAAAAAAATAGTTGTTGGGAATACCCCTATTTTTGTTTCAGAGAGAGGTAAAAATGTAAAAGAATTCTTTAAGAAAAATAATGTGAATTTATCAGATGGAGATGTTTCGAATGTTAGCATGAACAAATGTAGAAACTTTTAAGTTATGTCATAATATATGAAAGAAGTATGTAATTTTGAATTAGCAGCTAGAAATTTTTATATTAAATTAGACAGATCTGTTAATTGTTGATCCAAATATATGATATATATGGCATTATGTGAATTATGCCCCAGCATTTTATATAGGAAGTATGTTTAGAGATTTTTTAAAGTGTATGAACATAGAGCTGCAGAAAAGCCAGATGAAAGTAATGCCTTGGCAAAACCTGTAAAATTGAAACATGAAAAAGAAAAATGTGAAGTATTTCAGTTTGTGATAATAGATGTAAATGATCATGATTGTAGATTTGATGCAGAAGATCAACTAGATTGGTGAGAATGTTGGTAAATTAAATATATAACAATATGTATCCTTTGTTTTGGCTTATTTATACTGGTTATTGCTTCTAGTAATTTTACGTAGCACTTTTTATTGCCTGCTGCATACTTTTTATTGTATTTTATTGCTATTAACTAATCTGCACGGGTAACTGATTTGTTTGCAGTTAAAAGCATTCTGTAGAGTCTCCTTGCTCTTCATGTCTTTTTAAAAACTTTCATTTTGTGGCTCACTGCTGTCATAAAGATTTCTGTAGTGTTTAATGTCTAAAAAGAGTGGGGGCTAATACCTTTAGTATTGTCCCAGTTCATATTTGCTGGCTCTGGGCCTGTTTGTTTTTGCAGTGATTGTTCTGCGCACATGACCAGGCCATCTTGAATTAGCAGAAGTCTTTTTTTACCTTTGTGGCAGCTTTGTGTTGATTGGCTGCTGGCTAGTGGGGTTTTTTTTTTTTATAAAGTTGTCGAAGGTTGTATCCTCTGGTATTTAAGCCCTAACTTTGAGAGGATTTCTGTCTATACGCACTGAGCAGAGTGGAGGAGAGTGGCATTGACTACAACTCTGATCTGAGATATATAACAATACGTATCCTGTGTTTTTGGCTTATTTATACTGGTTATTGCTTCTAGCAATTTATGTCTAGCACGTTTTATTGCCTGCTGCATATTTTTACTGTATTTTATTGTTATTAACTAATCTGCACATGTAACTGATTTGTTTGCAGTTAAAAACATTCTGTATTGTCTCCTTGCTCCTTTATCTGTTTAAAACTTTCATTTTGTGGCTCACTGCTGTCATAAAGATTTCTGTAGTGTTTAATGTCTAAAAGAGTGTAGGCTAATATCTTTAGTATTGGTCCCCACCCTCCTTGCCTGTTGTTGTCTTTTTGTTATACTTGGTGGCTTTGCAGTTGCCCGCCCCTACTGTAAATTTGATCTGGGGCACTCACTCCTCCCAGTCTGATGTCATTAGCTCATTCTACCTAATACAGAGAGAACATCTGAGAAGGCCTTCTGTTCCTCCTTTCTCTATTTCTTTAAAAAAAAGAAAAATTGCCTGAATCTCCTTGTCTTCTGACTGTGCTTCTCAAACATTTTGAAAATGTAGAGCATATTTTAGTGCATTTATTAAAACTGTATTTGCCTTAAGTGCTCTAGATTGCGCTGCATCTGAATTGTTTGTGCGTTTTAGCTGCTTTTCTGTATATATAGACTAGCTACTTATTCTACTGTATTACTGCCTCTTAAATCGTTTTTCAGTTGTGCACTTGCCTTGCTTCATTTAAAAAGTTTTAAATTGCTAAGTTTGTAGAGAGTTAATTGCATTTACTGTTTAGAGCTACATACTCAAGTGCGTTAGCCTTTTTTGTGGTTATTTACTTTATTATTGCATTGTTTAGCCTGTTTTAACCAAAAAAATGCTATCTTGTTTGATCATTTCCCACCTTTCCTAGCCAGTGTAGTCCAGATCCAAGGCTTTGCTTGTCTCAGGACTTTGTTTTCTGTGTTCAGAGCTATCCAGACCTTGCTGTGGTAGAGGGAAGTCCTACTGCTTACCAGTGGGAGTGGTGAGCATTGTACTGCCCATCTAACACTAGAGGAGTGGTTTCCAGCTCTGAAATTGTAATTTTATTAGCCGTTTGATTTCTATCCCTTTCAACTTTCTGGCTTAAAATGCATGGTTGTACAGTTTTCACATCATGGGGCTTGATTAAACTATTCTAGGTGCCAGAAAGTCTGTTCTTTAAAATTTCCCTTGGCACTAGGCAGCCTGAAACTGATACAAGCACTCAACTCTGTGTCAATAAGAAGAAATTAATTGTAGGCACTAAACAGCCTATAATTGCAAAGTACCTTGCAAAACTAAGGGAAAACAGCTCTTGTACTTTACAAAAAAGCACCTAAACAGGCATGTCCAGAGGTCAGCTTTCTGGTGATTTCTCCTGTCCACCTGGTGAATCTGGGCATACTGGGGCAATGTGGCAACTGCCTCATGTACACAGACAACCCTCTCCTCCTACCACCCAACACTACAATCTGAGAGAGATGCACTTACATAGCCAAACTGGAAGCAAAGCACTCTCCTGCCAAGATTGTGCTAGACAGTCAAGAGGAGAAGGTTAACACCTGCACTACACCTCAAGCAACACACAGCCCTTCAAAACCCACACCATCAACACCCACAAATAGAAACACTAAACCCACATATGCAGAGGTCCTTAACATTTACCTGCCCAAGCAACAAGGACCTCCGAAGTTGAAACTCAAACACCAGTCATAACCAAAGTGGCACATACCTCACAACACCAGTGTGCCACCCAACAAGATCCCCTAAGGCAAGACACCATACCCAAAACTTTAGTCATAGGTGACTCTATAATCAGGCACACTGATGTCCCACTCAGCAGGCTGAACAAGGAGAAAATTACAGTCATCTGCCTGTCAGATGCCAGGATCTTCCACTTCACGCATGCACTCAAGTCACTCCACAGCAAGTACAAATATGAATCTGTCGTTGTCCATGTTGTAGTGAATGACTTAAGATGTACCTCCCTGGACTACATGGAAAGAGACATGGACTAGCTCTTAGATAATGTGGCCCAGGCAGGTATGACCCTAGCCCTGAGTAGCATCCTGCCTTCGTCCAGAATGATGGCAGAGTATAAGAACAAAATGATTGACTTCAACAATTTGCTAAGCTTCTGGTGTCATTCAAAGGGGATCCAGTATTTGTCTGTTTGGGAAGACATTATCGACAAGCCATGATGCTTTGCCAGATATGTTCTGCATCCGTTATCCTTGGGATTCAGGTTACTGGCTAAAGCTCTTGCCACCCCTGTAGTGCGTTTTTTAGGCAAGGTTCAAAGGACAAAACCACCACCGTCCAATACAAGCATGCAAAATCTGAAGGTAATGCTACTCAATGCTAGAAGTCTAAACCTCAAAATGCACCATCTCGAGGCAGTCCTAAAAATGGAGAACATCGATATCTGTGCTGTAACTGAGAACTGGTTCAAGGCTCCAGAGCACCCTTGCAATACTAGGCTACAACTCTTACCACACTTTTCGGCCACCAAACCAGGACCGAAACACTAAAGGTGGAGCAGTGTCCATATTCACACCTCCAGGCTAGTTGCCCAACGCAATGCATCTGAAATTCTCCAGGTGTAACTAACACTAGGTAAGACTGCAATCCAAATTGTAGCTTGCTTCAGATCCCCCACCATGCCCCAAGATTCTCACTGCACCTTTCTAAACATACTGGAAAATTATTAAGATACAACCAAACACCCTAATACTGGGTGATTTCAACTACCCTGCCATTAACTGAGAACTACTCTGGTACCAACACCTTTTCCCGACAGTTCTTGGAATTCATAAATTCCAATGCCCTGGGGCTCCAATATCCTAGACCTGGTTATTACCAACATGGGAGAAGCTCCACACCAGTGAGCACCCCCTCATTGGTCAGGTCTGACCATAAGCAAATCACCCTTGACATCCACATCCCACCCCCATCCCCTAGTAAGGAAACCTCCGTACAAAACTTCTCCAAAGCCGACTTCATGCTACTCTAGTCATAAGTGACCAACTTCATGACACCCATGCAGATGGCATCTGAATGTTTGACTGCTGAATCCTGCACTAAGGCACTGTACGAGCGCATCCACTTGTGCATGAATTGTGCCATTCCACATAGAACCAAGATGCTCTCCTCCAAAAAAAGGAAGCCAGTCTGGTGGTCCCCTGCCATAAACAAAAACTATACAACAGAGGGAAGAAACTGTTGCAGAAAATAGGAAAATCCCAGGAGGCAAAAAAACTCCCTAAACAGCCTCAGTAAGAAGCTTGAGATCCCTCATAAAATCCTCAAAAGCTAGTTACGAAAATAAAATTGCCAAAGATTCCAAAGACAACCACAAGGCATTTTGTAGTTATGTCAAGAATCTAAATGGCAATGCTCAAATCTGCTCTGAGCTACAACAGAATGGCATTAAATATACTGATCCCAAGGATATTGCCAATATCATAGCAGATTGATTTAGTGCCAACTTCACCCCCCTCTCACCCCCTAAAGGGTCCATCTCAATACCAAAAGATTTCCAAATTTTGGTAATCACGGCCACACAGGGAGAAACCACACTCTCCAAAGCTATGAATACAGGATCCATGGGATCAGGTGACATTCCGGGCTGTGTCCTACATGAATTACAAAATGAACTGGCACCACACCTAAGTGTCATGTGGACCACATCAGTTACTGTAAGAGAAACGTGAACTTGTTTGGCAACTTAGGCTGAATTCCTACACTTCCTGTGGTTTAAACGAGGTCACATCATTGACTTGTATTTTAAATTTGAGAAGTCTATTGAGGTGACACAGTATTTCATTTCATGTTAGCAAAAGGTAGCAACTGTTGTAGTTTATTGCTGTTTTTCGTCTCGAGTTCCTTTGCACATTTTTATAGTCTAGTATTGAAAATTTGTTTTAAAATTTTTTAACATTTTTAGAATACAGATTCTCTAAGGTCTTAGAACACAGTTTACTGTATGTATTTGTACTTTTAGGTATTTGACACCCTGTCCATAGTTATTGACATTTTTGCTTCAGACACAGTCACCTCTTGGTGTTGTGATAGTAGTCTGTTATATTTGTACTCATTTTATACTTATTATTATTGTTATTTTCCTTACACTCCAAGCATATATTTAAAACTACGTTTTCCTACATTTATGCTTTTCATTCAGTATTTCCGTACTTTGTTAGAGTGCAGTTTTGCATTTTGTTTTTTCTTAAATGAAAGTTTTAAACAGAAGTTTTAAATGAATGATTTTATTTTGCTGACATGAGCTTTTTTAACACAAGAAATGGTTTTTGATGTACAACACTTTTAATTATTTAACTTGATATTTAATTAGTTAATTGAATGGCGGCTGAATTCAATTACTGTGCTTTGTTTTGGCGCCTTTTTCATTTTAAAACTATGTATGAAGTTTTTTTCTTTTGTCTGATTAAGTCTTCCAAAGGTGGAAGACGAAAAGCGCTTCACATTAAATGTTTTTGTAGTTATTCTAGCCAGATCGGTGCCTGTGTTTTTTTTCATTTTGGACAGTTTGTTGTTCCAGTTATTTTCACCTAAGTGTCATGTTTAATCATAGCCTTCCCTCACGCTTCGTGCCCACTGAGTGGTGCACAGCTACAAGTTATCCCACTCCACAAGGGGGGATCCACCATGGATCCCAGGAACTACCATCTCATCAGTCTGACGAGCCTGATCTGCAAGGGCATGGAACACATTATCATGGAAATTATAAACAGACATTGGCAACCTTCAAACACTGGACCCCACCCAGTTTGGGCTTGCGAAGGGCTGATCTTGTCTCCTGAACCTGACTGACTTCTTCAAATCAGTCTCCAGAGCTGTGGACGAGGGTATGGCGGTCCACGCAGCCTATCTGGACCTCGCCAAGGCCTTCAACACCATCCCCCACTCTGGAGTCATAGCTAAACTTACTAAGCTGGGCATAAATCCCTACGTCACTCGATGGGTTGCCAACTGGCTTACTGAGAGAACCCAGACTGTAAAAGTAGCCAACTCCAAATCCAGCTCCAGACAAGTTACAAGTGGAGTATCACAGGGTTCAGTCCTGGGACCGTTCTCGTTTGGCATCTACTTCTCTGAAGTACAGGCCAATACTGAAGGACTCTGGCTAACAAAGTTCGCAGATGACTGCATACTGGAAGCCATTACTGAATCCCCAAATGATGTGGGTATTCTACAAAAGGGCCTTACAGAAACAGATGCTTGGTGCCAGAGCCATGGGCTCAAGCTTAATGCCAAGAAATGTATAGTTATCTCCTTTGGGAAAAAACATGTACTCATGAATTACCACATAGGTGGCAGTACACTAAAGACCGAAAGTGTGATGAGAGACTTGGGGACACAGGTGGACAGTGGTCTCACCTTCGATAACCACATCGCCACAACAGTCGAGAAATCCTGCTATGTGGCACACCTCATCACTAAGGGCTTTTCATCCAGAAAAGAAAAGGTCATTGTCCCACTGTACTCATCCCTCATTAGACCCATTGTAGAGTATAATGCCCCGTTTGGCATGTACCTCACAAGACATCTGCAATAGCTGGAAAGGCCGCAGAAATACCTCACTAAAAGTATCACAGGCCTAAAGCAGATGCCATATGCTGACAGTCTATAAAAAAAAAAAAAAAAAACTCCTGCTATACTGTCATATCGTCTACTCGTAGGCGATCTCTGCTTAACATACAAGGCCAAGTCAAACCCAGAGCTGTTGGACATGCTACACTTAAAGAAATCCCTATCCCTCAGAGCCACATGCTCCAGGGATCTAAACCTTGTTGTCATAATGAACGAAACATGCTGGAAGGATAGGTTCCTGACCTAGAGACTCCCATACTGTGGAACAGACTGCCTATACATGTCAAGCAGAGTGCCTCCTTGGCCCTCTTTAAAAGGAACCTTGACGATTCAATGGGAAATAGGAAATTCACCCCGGGGATCATGTCAGTCACCCTGCTAGACAGGGGTCCAGGGATGTAAATATTGTGGGAAGAAATATCCATGAAATTGTTATGGCTAGGTTTGTATAGGCCCTAGGGATGATAGCCTAGTACCAACCCATGAACCTATGAAATGCATGTTGTTTCCCAGGTCTGAATGACAGGGAACATTTTAAAGCATTTTTGAAAAGGAAAGGGTTAATGCATTAAGTTTAGGTCACATAGTGGCTTATTAAGTATTTAAATGAAATTGTGAATGTTGCATCTTGGTCTGATGAAGTTCCCAGAGGAGCATGAAAGCGCTTACCAGTTCTATTTTAGGTTTTATGGTGAATATTAAAGTGTTTTTACATCTGTTTGTTTTATTATTGTATGTAATATATATGGTCATTGAGTTTGTTGTACTGTGTTTCGGATAGGCTTCGGAAGACTAATGAATGAAGATTGGCAACACCGATGGAATGTTATGGTAAGAACATAACTTCTTTTTTAGTTCAGCACACTGCTGTACTAACTAAGGTTTCTGACATAGCTGAAGAGGCCCTGTGATCCTCCTTATTCTAAGAGGCTGTCCTGACCTCTTAGTTGGTCTTGTTAGACTTAGTCCTGTTAGTTTCTTGTTTACTTGAATTTGAGAGCTTTTTTCTTTATAGAAATTGCTCTTTCTGATTTTTGTCCATGACTTTTTTTTTCTTTTGTTAAATACCCTGTTGAGGTGAGAATTCCACTAGTGGGTTTTTGATTTGGACTTGCTTCTGGTAGGTATGGCAGCCTCTGTGTAGCCATTTTCATGTTTGTGTAGGGTTTCTGTATAGATAGCTGTAGTCTTCGGGTTAGGGGAAGTTTTGAATTTTGCCTTACTGTTGCTTAATAGGATTAATTTGCCTTAGAATAGTTCATGTTAAAAATTTAGTTGGATATTCCAAGTTGATTTTATTTCAAGGTGACAGCTTTGTGATCTGACCTCACTAGTTGGGACATGACTCCGTGGGAGTAATGCTGTCCCTATGTTTGCGAGTACTAGACCCAGTATATTTGATCCTTTGTTGGAGAATGCACTCTCTAGTCCAGGATGTTTATGATAGTCCAGGAAGTGTTGTGCCTGTGGTTTGAGGCAGTGTATGTCTCCTAGCCTTAGAGTAATTCATCCATGACTAGGGTATCTGGATGGATTATGAGTGCCTCTAATAGGTCTGGGTAAGAGTGGTGAGACTCTTGGGGGATAGTTGATGACCTGTAGCTAGCCAGGATGTGGTAAGGAACCTTATCTAAGGTGACTTGCGTGTGGATGAACTCCATGGTGTATCATCCTGTTGGTAACGTAGATAGATACCTCCATCTTTAGTCACTGTCTATACTGTTTGGTCCAGATGTGTGGAAGCCACTGAAACTTTGCACTGTCAGAGTACTTTCTAAGGCTTTTAAACCAATCCTTGGTATGGCACAAATTTCTATATTCTCCATAGTGAGGAAGGCTTGTAGGGTGTGGAGTTTTTGTTTAGGCTCCTAGTATTGAGCAGTAATACCTTAAGGGTGCCAAGTCTTTTTGCTTTGTTGGCTGTTTTGTTATTTTGGTATTGCCTAAAAGTCTCTTAAGGGCGGTGGGTAAAGTTTTAGCCAATATCTGAAAGTCTTTTGGGGGCAGGTGCAGACCATCCTTGGCAAAGCAACATGGTGTGTTAACCATATCTTCATTCCCCTGTAATGACACCAGAAGCTAAACCATTTAAAATCAATCTGATGTTTATCATCTTTCCATTTATCACTGATGGGTTCGGTGCTGAGCCCTCGGAACAGAGTCAGCCTATTACCAAGCTCGCACCAGCCAAAAAACTCTCGAGCTAAGCTTCTACCCAGAATGTCCTACTCCCTGTTACCTCAGATTGCGTTTGCTGAAGATGGAGAAGTAAAGCCGAGGCTACTTCTGCGCAAATGCCCTAGCACACCATTTGGACACAAAGCATCCCCCAGGAGCCTTTGGCGGTGGAAGGAGGGTGGGATGTGATGAATGAAAGATCAACAACACAGATGGAATGTTATGGTAAGACATAACTTCTTTTTTGTGCACATAAGTGTGGCAGCATCCTTGGTAAAGGTAGAATGCTGCTCAGTTCAAGGCTTGTATCTGTCTTTGACCTGCATTGAGACATCCATGTCTCTCTTGATATAGTCCAGTGATGTACATCTTTGGTCAATTATACCCTTATGGACTATGATAGACTCTTATTGATGCATGGCGTTTAGTGACTTGAGTGCTTGCATGGTATTGTGGATCCTGGCTCCAGGCAGGCAACTAATAGCCTGTCTTCTCCTTGTCTAACGTGGTGAGTAGGGCATCTGTGTTGTACAGTAGAATCCCCAGTGACCAGTATCAGGTAAAGTGCTCTTTTTCCTTATGTGCTCCCTTCTTTGGGGACAATTTTGTATGGCCTTGTGTGATATTTGGTGTTCCTTTTGATGTGTGCTTTAATGATTGCTTAGAAAAGATGTTGCTGTTAAATGGCTTAAGAGGTCTTTGAGGTTTGGGGAGATTTCTTTTAAGTGCCTCAGCATAAGATCTGTGTGTGTGATGAGTGATGTGTGCGTGTGTGTGCCCTTCACAACCTGTTTTGTAATAGAGATGTTTCTTTCCAAGGGAGTTGTGTATTTACATCTCTTATGTACTGTGCTTGTTTTTATAAGGATTATCTGAGAATATGAAACAATTGCTACATTGTCTCAGGTTGCCCATATCTACCAAGCTGGCTACAGAGACATTTGGAAATTGCATATCCATGTTTGACCGGTCTTGTAATAGGTGGGCTGTTATGGTTTTATGTTTCAGCAGGGGTCTCCTAGAGTAGTGGGTGGGGAAAGTATATAGGTACATTAAATGGACAATAGCAACGACAAAGGAAAGGGAGAGATGCTGGAAGTCCGATTGCCATAAGGGGTGGTTGCATAACAGGTAGCCTTGGGGGAAAAAATGCAAGCTGCAGGAAGTTCTTAATCTTCTGTTTAGAAAATCAGAAGCTAGATTTCTTTTAGTGTTTAGCATAAGTGCCCAGCCTAAATCAAGCCTTAATAGCTACACTAAATTCCAGGTGCAGAGATACATAGCTTTAGGGCATCACCAGTAATCCAGTGAGTAAGCAGATCAGCGAAAAACTACTCCAACAAGGCCCCTACTCATCAAAGCCAGTTCTTCTCTCTCTCACTGAAGGCCTGTTAGCTACTTTTAACAGGGCAGAATTAATAGAAAGAAAATATTTATTAAAAAAAAAAATCAAATAATGTACTTGGAACAAGCTAGAGATTAACCATGTGCAAACTTTATTTATTTTATTTATTTCAGTTTGATTACCGGAGAAGTTCACTGGGTCAAAATGGCCCATTTTCAGTGGAGACCCAGGGAGAAACGCTCTGAAAATGCATAAAAAATGTATTACATACAGGATTTCAACACATTCGATTTTATAAAGCATTAAACAGTTTACAGAATATGATTTCAAGGAATACAGGACAGTATGAGAGTACAATTCATATTGAAATTGATTAAATTTTGTTATTTACATTGTTATGCTTATTACATTTGCATAGAAAAGCAGTAATTCTTTGAGATTCCTAAACTGAGAGTTAAGGTTTTATAGAAATTGCCTGTAGTGAAAGAGATTCAGGGATGGAGAAATAGTGGTGGTGCTTTGAGTGAAAGTATTAGAGAAATTAGTGCTCAGTATTTACATGTTTTGTTGAGCAAGTATAGTTCTAGGAGTAGGATTGTCTAGTATTTACAAGTTTTGTTGAGTAAGTATAGCTGTAGGAGTAGAAGGATTAGGTAGTATTTACCAGTTTTGGTGAGCAAATCTAGCTCTAGGGGTAGAAGTAGTTAAGTAGAGGGATACAGCTGCAGGAGATTGCAGGGAGAGATATAGTTGTAGGAATATGTCTATAGGAAGGGGATAGGGAAAATGTATCAGAATGAGGAGACTCTATACTAGAAGTGATCCAAGATTAAGTAAGGAGGAAGCAGGGGCATTTCCATTTAGTAGACAGGTGTTTGAAAAGTAGGGCCTTGAAATTTTCGGTGTTTGAGGTGGTTCTTAGGGGGGAAGGGAGGGCGTTCCATTTTTTGCCAAGGTCATAGGAGAGGAGCAGCTGGCCGGCAGGCTGTTTAGGTTTGTGATAGAAATTAAGTTCTGATGTTCAAATCTAAGGGCTCTGTTGGGAATATAAGGTGGAAGGATATTAGTTAGAGCGGGGCATTTAGTAGGATAAAATGAGTGAGTGAGTGTGCTATGGAGAGTTGTAGGTAATCTAAGTGGTTTGGTAGTTCTAGCCAGTTCAGGGATTGTAGTGTGAGACGCAGTGATGAGTGGAGTTTTTGGATTTGGAGGCAAATTTAGAGATTTTATTGTAGCAGCTTTCTAGTTTAGAGGTGGTAGAGGAAGACAGGTTGGTTAGGAGAGGTGCACCATATAGTAAGGAAGGAGAAAAGTAGAGGCCAAAGTGAGCCTAGTTGTGTTTGAGAGAAAGTGGTTATTCCTATACAACATACCTAGCTTTTGGTGTTTTTTTGTTTTGTTGTACATGTATATCGAACTTTAGTTGTTCATCAACAATTACGCCGAGAAGTTTAGCGGAAAGGGCGACTTCTATTGGTGTGTTTGTTTGGCTGAGGATTTTGAAGTCTCTTTTATTGAATGAGTAGTAGTTAGAGGGTGAGAATAGAAAAATTTTGGATTTGCTAGCATTGAGAGAGGTGGTTTTGGTGCATCCAGTTTTCAGGTTTTGAGAAGGCAGTTTAGATTTTAGACAGCAGTTCAGGGAGGTTCGAGACAGAACAGACTAGGGTAGAGTCATTCACATATTGAATGAGTTTGGTGTCAGGGATAGTAGTGTGAAAGTTATTGATGAAGATGTTAAATAGCATAGGACCAAGGATGGATGCTTGTGGGACACCAGTGGGGGTGGGTAAGAAGGAAGAGATGGTGTTTTTCCATTTGACAGCCTGAGATCTGTCTGATAGGTAGCTGGAGAACCAGGAAAGAGTTTTAGGTGAGATGTGAAGGTTACAGAGATGGTAAAGAAGATGGTTGTGGGGAGATAGTGTCAAAAGCCTTGGACAGATCAAGTAGAACAGTAGAAACTAGCTTCCCTGAGATTCTGGCTTTATTAACGGTATCTAAGAAAGAGATTAGGCCTGTATTGGTGCTGTGGCCAGGGCGGAAGCCATGCTGGGTGGGTGTGAGGAGGTTATTTTGGATGAGGAATGGCACAAGTTGGAGGTGGATGCACTTTTCAAGGATTTTAGAGATAGGGGAGAGTTGGGCAATAGGGCGGAAGTTTGAGATTCAGGTATTTTTTGCTCCCTTGTGGAGAGGGAGAATGAAGGCTGAGCGCCAGAGTTTGGGAACGT
This sequence comes from Protopterus annectens, assembly GCF_019279795.1. Lineage (NCBI taxonomy): Eukaryota > Metazoa > Chordata > Ceratodontiformes > Protopteridae > Protopterus > Protopterus annectens. The sequence continues at coordinate 290,471,763 of NC_056742.1, forward strand.
AGGATTCTTTTATTGATCTGTTTATGATGATACTGATTGGGAGAGCGATCCCATCTGCGGCAAGTTTTAGCTAGGACGAGGGGCTGTTGGGTGCATTAGAGCATGGCTTGAGTTTGGATAGGAGTTTTTTTATGAGAGGTGTAGAGACAGGATTGAGCTCGAATAGAGGAGGATGGTTGTTTGGTGGGATTGGCGAGGGAGGATGAGGATTAGTTGGGATATTGTTGAGAGAGGATTTAGTGAGGGCGAAAATGGTTTTGATGAAAAAAGGATTAAATTCAGAGCTTGGTTCAAGGTCAGTTTTGCTAAGGTTGGGGCAGGGATTTGTTTTTGAGCCTGGCTGGAGAAGTGAGTTTATAGACTTCCAGAATTGTTTAGGATTATTATGGTTATTAGACTGGAGCTTAGTGTAGTAGATTTTTTTGTCTTTGTTGTTTAGCTGTTTAGCAAGGTTACAGAGCTGTTTGTATTGAAATAACGTGTCGGGCAGGTTTTTTTTTTGGTGAAGTTTCCATAGTTTGTCCCTTTGGTGCATAATTTGTTTAGCATAATTTGTTTGGTCTCTTTGGTAAGCCATGGAGCTGTATTATTTTTGATCCTTTTATTTCTAGGGGGAACTACGGAGTTTAAAGCATCAGAAATGGTCTATAGCTTTGTCAAGGGTTAGGGTGTTCAGCATGTGACAGCTCATTTGTTTGAATAAATTAAAGAAGGTAATGGGGTTGAAGTTGCTAAGGTTGCAAGTTGGGATAAATTGATGCTGGTAAGGGGAAGAGGTAGTAGAGCGATGGATAAAGGCAGGGAGATGGTCACTAATGGTATCAGGAATTGTGCCAGAGTTGGTTATTCTGTTAGGATTAGAGACAAGAATCCAGTCTAAGGTGGATCCTGGGGGATTAGTTTTATTAGGTCAGGTGATAATGAGGATTGTCTGAGTGAAATTGTAGATATTGATGGATAGGGAGGGGCAGTTGAGTTTGTTCCAATCAATATTTAAATCTCCAAAGATGTAAGTTTCATAGTTGATTTTTGTGGAAGCCCATAGGAGAATTTCTTCTAGTATTGATGTATTATTTCCAGGAGTGATATAGAGGGCAATGAAGCAGATATTTTTGTGCTTCTTTAATTTTAGTAGTCCAGCGGTTAGTTCAGTGTTCTGGAATTGTGGGATTGGAATTTGGAGAGAAATTAAGGTGAGAAGATTAGAATAGACTAGGACAGAGCCACCACCTTTTTTATTAATTGTCATTTCTGAGAATTTGAAAACGTTTGGGCAGGATTTCTGAATCAGAGATGGAAGGTTTGAGCCAGGTTTCAGGTATAGCTAGGATGTCAGGTTGGTTATGGCTTAGCCAGGAGTGAAATAGGTGAGATTTATTACTAAGACTTTGAGCGTTAATTATAAAGATCCTTAGGGTATTATGTAGGGTGGAGAGGGTTGAGGGATTAATGGAGTTGTCATGTGTAATGGGGCCAGGGTTAGGATGGATGTCACCTGCTAGCATTAGTAGTTAGAGGGAGACACCCTTTTGGCATTTAGGTTTGCAAGGTGTAGGTTTGGGAAGGTTATAAATTAGAGTAGGAGACATTATCTTGTCTTTAGAGGAGAAGATTTTAGTTAAGCTTTCTTAATCTTCTGTTGTGCAGATGAGAAGCTTGTTTTCTTTACTTAGTGTTTAGCAGACTTTGACTTCCCCTCCATATTGATTACATCTTATTGTACATTCATTTATCAGATTGAAATCCCCACAAAGCTTTCAACTGTCCCATATACTTAATTGTTCCTATATTACCATCTACATGTATAACATTTGGGAAATGCTTTCACATTTTCCATATAGGTTCATAGGTAGGTACTAGGCTATCAGCCCACGGACCTAATTAAGTCTAGCCAACAAGGTTCCCTGGTTTACGCCACCCAAGAAAGTTGTCCTGTGCCCCCGTCGAACAGTGCCTCTGAAGTGATCCCCGGGATGCATTTCTTATTTCCCATCCACTTATCAAGATTTTTCTTGGTCTGTGCTAATGAGCAACTTTGGTTGACATAGATGGGTAGCTTGTTCCAGAGTATGGGAAGTCTGTGGGACAGGAATCTATCCCTCAAGCATGTCCAGTTTATTGTGTTGACAAGGTTTGGGTCCCTAGAGCATGTAGCTTGTAGGGATTGCAATTTCTTTAGGTGTAGCATGTCCAACAGCTCTGGGTTTGGCATACTTTTTTAGGTTAGGCAGAGATCACCTCGGAGTAGGTGATATGCTACAGAGTAAAGCTGGAGTATTTTGAGACTGTCAATGTAGGGCATCTGTTTGAGGCCAGTAATCCCCTTTGTGAGGTACTTCTGTGGCCTTTCCAGTTACTGCAGATGTCTTGTGAGGTACATTCCAAAAGGGGCGGTGTACTCTATAATTGGTCTGAGTGTCGAGTAGAGGGGAACAATGACTTTTTTTCGTAGATGAGAACCCTTTTGTGATGGTGTGCCACATAGAAGGATTTCCTGACTACTGTAGCAATGTGATTATCAAAGGAGAGACTGCTGTCCACCTGGGTCCCCAAGTCTCATATCACACATTCGGCATTAAGTAGACTGCCGCCTATGTGGTAGTTCATGGGTACAGAGATTTTACCAAAGGGGATGACGGTGCACTTTTTGGCATTGAGCTTGAGGCCATGGCTCTGACACCAGGCATCTGTCTCAGTGAGGCCCTTCTGTAGGATGTCCACATCCTTTGGGGACTCTACTATGGCTCCTAGTTTGCAGTCATCTGTGAACTTTGTTAGCCAAAGGCCTTCTGTGTTAGCCTGTACTTCACAGAAGTAAATACCAAACAGGAAAGGTCCCAGGACTGAACCCTGTGGTACTCCACTTGTCACTGGTTTGAAGTCAGATTTGGAGTCTGCAGCTTTTATAGTGTGGGTTCTGTCAGTGAGCCATTTGGCAACCCATCTTGTGACGTAGGGATTTATACCTAGTTTAGTGAGTTTAGCTATAATTCCAGAATTTGGTATGGTGTCGAAAGCCTTTGTTGAGGTCAAGATAAGCTGTTTGAACCACCTTACCCTCGTCTACAGCTTTGGTGACCTGCCTCAAAGAAGTCAATCGGGTTCAGGAGGCATGATCTGCCATTCACAAACCCAAACCTGGTGGGGTCCAGAGTTTGGAGGTTACCAATGTTTTTGTTTGAGTTCCATGATGATATGTTCCATGGTCTCGCAGACCAGGCTCATCAGGCCAATAGGGTGATAGTTCTCGGAATGTGTGGTGGCTCCATCTTTGTGGAATGGGATAACTATTACTGTGAGCCATTCAGTGGGCACAAAGCCTGAAGTGAAACTAATTGAACATGATGCTTAGGTGGGGAGCCAGTTCGTTCTGAAGTTCTTGTAAAATGCAGCCTGGAATGTTGTCCGGTCCCACGGATGTTGTGTTTTTGGCTTTAGAGAGTGCAGCTTTTACCTGCGTAGTTGTGATTGCAGGGATTCTGCATTTTTTCTGTATAGATATAGGCTCTTTAGGGGATAAGAGGGGGTAAAGTTAGCACTGAACCTATCTGCCAGGATGTTGGCAATATAAGTTGGTTCTGTAATTTTCATGCCATTCTGCTGTAATTCAGAGCAGATCTGGGTGTTGCCATTGAGATTCTTGACATAGCTATAGAATGCTTTGTGGTTGTCCCTAGAATCTGTGGCAATTTTGTTTTCATAGCTAGCTTTGGAGGATCTTATAAGGGATCTCAGCTTCTTACTGAGACTAACCAGGGAAGTCCTCCACTCATGGGATTTTACTCTTTTGCAACAGTTTCTTCCTTCTGTTGTAGAGTTTGTTTATGGGAGGGGACCACCAGATTGGCTTGCTTTTTTTGGAGGATAGCATCTTGGTTTGGGATAGCATGATCCATGCACTCGTTTAAGTGCTTATAGAGTGCATCTGTGTAGGATTCAGCAGTCGTAACTGTATTGTCCATCTGCATGGGTGTTATGAAGTTCGGCACTTCTGTCTTAATAAGCATGAAGTTGTCTTTGGAGAAATTTTTTACCGTGATTTCCTTAATGGGGGCGGGATGTGGATATCAAGGGTGATTAGCTTATGGTCAGATCTGACCAACGAGTACTTGACTTCGTGTGTGGAACACCGGTAACTCATGTTGGAAATGACTAGGTCTAGGATATTGTTGCCCCTGGTGGGGGTGTGGATAAGTTGATCCAGGGCATTGGAATTTATGAACTCCAGAAAGCTTTGAGCGAAGGACTTGGTACATGAGTAGTTTTCCCAGTTAATGGTGGGGTAGTTGAAATCACCCATTATTAAGGTGTTTGGTTGAACCCTAATATTTTCCAGCATATCAAGAAAAGAGTAGTTGGAATCCGGGGGCATGGTGGGGGATCTGTAGCAAGCTAGAATTTGGATTGCAGTTTTGCCCAGAGTTAGTTGCACTTGGATAACCTCGGATGCTTTATACTGAGCAACTAGCCTGGATATGTGGATATCCTTAATGAATATGGACACAACCTCCGCCTTTGTTCCGGTCTAGATTAAGTGGCCAAAAAGTGTGGTATGAGTTATAGCCCGCTAATGCAGGGGTGGTCTCTGGAGCCTTGAACCAGGTCTCAGTCACTGCACAGATATCTATGTTCTCCATTTTAAGGAGTGTTTCGAGAGAGTGCATTTTGAGACTTAGACTTCTAGCATAGAGTAGCATTACCCTCAGTTTTTGCTTGCCTGTTCCTGTTACGGTGGTGAATTTGTCATTTGAACTTTGCCTAAATAAGGCACTATAGGGGGCAGCAAGAGCCTTAGCCAGTATCCGGAATCCCAGGGGTGACAAGTGCGGGCCATCTCTGCAAAAGCATCGTAGTCTGTCGACCATGTCATTCCAGGCAGACAGATACTGGATCCCCTTAGAATGACACCAGAAGCTTAGCCAATTGTTGAAGTCAATCATTTTGTCCTTGTACTGCAGTATCATTCTGGGTGATGGTAGGATGCTACTCAGGGCTAGGGTCATACCTGCCTGGCTACAAGATCGGAGAGCTCTTCCATGTCTCTCTTTATGTAGTCCAGGGTGGTACGTCTCAGGTGATTCACATCAAGATTGAGAATGACAGAGTCATATTTGTACTTGTTGTGGAGTGACCTGATTGCGTGGGTTATGTGGCAGATCCTGGCACTCGACAGGCAGCCGACAGTAACCTTCTCCTTGTTTAGCCTGGAGAGTGGGACATCAGTGTGCCTGACTATAGAGTCACCTATGACTAGTGTGTTGGGTACGTTTTGCATTATGGGCTGCGGTTGAGTGGCACACTGAGTCTGTGGGCTATGTGTCATTTGGGTTGTGTTGGGAGGGGTGGAAATTGCTTACGTTTCTGCTTTGGAGGTCTCTGTTGCTTGAGCAGATTATTATTGAAGGCCTCTGTGAATGTTTGTGTTTCTATGTGTTGATTTTGTTGGTGTAGGTTTAGTGGGACTTTGTGATGAGTGTGGTGTGGTGCAAGTGTTTACCTTCTCCTCTTGACTGTCAAGTTCAGTCTTGGTTGGAGAGAACTTACTCCAGTTTGGGTAGATAAGTGCATCTCTCACAGGTTGTGGTGTTGGTTGGTAGGAGGGATAGGGTTGTCTGTGTACATGAGGCATTTGCTGCATTGCCCCAAGATGCCCAGATTCATCAGATAGACAGGACAGAACACTGGGAGCTGACCCTTGGACATGCCTGAATAAAAAGCTACTTTCTTTTATACAAGTGAGGAAAGTGGGTATATGAGCTCTTTTCTCTAAGCAAGTGAGGAAAGGAAGTTCAAAAACTGTTTTCCTTTAGGTAAAGAGGAAGGTTGAGTGCTGTAGTAAATTGTAGCTTGTTTAGTGCTAACAAGTTCTGAACAAGTGCTGAGCACAAATGAGCAAATTCACGTGCTAAAACTAAGAATCTGTACCTGGATCTTGTGGTAGAATAGGCTGCCTAGTGCTGATCACTTCCACTGATAAGCTAGAATGCTTCCCTCCAACACAGAAAGGCTTGGGGGCGCAGAACCTTACAAACAGTCCTGGATACAGCAAATCTGTATCTGGACTAGACTAGTTACAGGAAAGGTGGGAAACGAGAGCAAACTCGGGCTTTTAAACCATAAAGTTGGAAGAGATGGAAAAACTGCCCGAACGACCAGTAAACTACAATTTCTGGGCCAGAAACCACTCTTGTGGTAGATAGTCTACCTAGTACTTACCATTCCCACTGATGAGCGGCGCAGTGGTTAACATTGTCACCTCACAGCAAGAGGTTCTCTGGTTCGATTCTCTGCTGGGGTGCCTTCTGTGTGGAGTTTGCATGTTCTCCCTGTGTTCATGTGGGTTTCCTCCGGGTACTCCGGTTTCCTCCCACATTCCAAAGACATGCATCTGGAGCATTTCTCCCCGGGCCTCCGCTGAAAACAGGCTCTGTGGAACCTAGTCGTACTTTCCCGGTCAACAAATGATAAATAAAATAAATAAAATAAAATGAGCTAGAAGGCTTCCGTTCAGCAAAGAAAGGCTTTGGAGGCTCAGAAGCTTATAAACACTCCTCGTTACAGCAAATCTGTATCTGGACTAGACTAGTTGCAGGAAAGGCAGGGAAACAAGCTTAGAAAATTTTTTTTTGGAAAGGGAGAAAGGAGAAACTTAAGATAATTTAAAATTAAGGACCTAAGTGACTTGCCCTTCACAAATGTTCTCTCTATTAGGTAGAGTGAGCTAGTGACACTAGACTGGATTAGAGCTAAACAGATGGGACTGCTAGGAGTGTCTGAAGTGAAAATATGATCTCACTGTACTCCGTTGAGTGAGAAAATGAGATAGACCCAGGAGAAGTGTTCAAACACAAATTTACAGGAGGGGCAGGCAATTACAAAGCCACCAAGATTAATACCAAACAAGAACAGAGAGGGCGGGAAACTAATTGCAGAGACAGAGACCACAGTATTTCTATGAAACAATTAAATAGAAAAATAAAAACTACAGAGAGAGACACACAATATTCAATGAAACAATTAAACAGAAAAATGAAATGCAGTACAATATTTTGAAATAACCTCCATGTCCCACTCCCCCATTGCAGAAATACTCCACCTTTAACTTTCACAATACCAGATATTGAATTAACACATAAATTAAACATTTTAACGTCTTTTAACTCAGTTTCATCAGTGTAAAATTGAACAAACACTTTTTTTTAATTGAGTCATTTGCCCAGAAAATATAAATTAATTCCATGGGTAACCATCCTTTTATTCACAATTAAACACGTCTGTCCACCAAATCTTCAGTCTCAAGTGTCTCTCTCGAAATGTCTCTTCTCCAAATGAATCCAGGATCTAATGCCTTTTGTTTCAGAGCCCAAAGATAACACTAAATTATCCCAAACACAATATCTGTTTATTTCCTTTTCCTTCTTATCCAAACAACAAACCTTTTTTTTAACAAAGCTGTACCTTTTGTTGTCCCACCTGCATCAGTGTGCAATTTTCCAGATTGCATCCCACCTGTGATATGTCCATCCACCACGCGACTTATTTCCTTTCTGCCCAACTTACCATCCATTTCAAAAGCATTTACCATCATGTCTAGCCATGAAATCTAAGGACTCTTCTCCAGGGTCCCCTTTGTTCAACAAACCAATGAGTTTTTTTACCAGGCAAACCTGGCAGTAGCAATGTCATTTACAACATCTTCAAGATCCTAAGGTTTAAAAGTCAGCTAAATTCTTTGTACTATTCACTCATTTTTCAATAGTTTGACTAAACTACACTGCTGTCACCAACAGAACAACTTTCTTCTTCCTCCATTACTGCATAGCTTCTCTTAGCTGCCTCCCTACCAGGAACAGAGACAGGAATGCAGCAGCAAAAATGAACCCCCTCAGAATGACAAGAATAGGGGTCCTTTATATAGAAAAAAAAACTCATTTACAATATATTTACAAATGTTTATGAATGTTCAGTATACAGAATGCTATTTACACACATTCGTAATATTTTGTACAGTCATACTAAATGTTCAGCCGTATTTGACCACCACTGCTTTTTCCATAACCACCATCTCGTTTTACTTAATATTTTTTCTGAAATTCATTTACTAATTAACATAATTTTATTCTTTCATTCCATATAACATAAAATAATTTATCTGTTCTAGTGTATTCTTTTTTATTCTTATAAATGGGTATGTTTAATCCTATTCTTGTTAATTTTATCCACTTCTTTTATATCTTCGAAAAAATGTCTACACAGTTTCCCCATAGATTCTATGCTTACATTTCAAAAACAAATTCTGTAGTATATTTTTTCATGTGATAGACTTTTTTCCATTGGTGTTACATAATGTTTAATCATTGCATTCTTATACCATACGTTGCTTTTTCTGTATCTTGTTTTCCACAAAAAATATTTTTTCTTGGTAACATTTTATTTAATTTATTCACTCTCTTTACCATGCCCCAAAATTTAACATATTTATATTTTTACAGTTTTATTAATATCACTGTCCTTTTCCATTTGTCCAGTTTAGCACTTTGCACAAATTTAATGAAGCAGCATAAACCTCCTTCCTGTCTTTTGCACACAAAACTCCCCTTTTTACTGGGTTTAATGTAGAACCCAATGTAAATGAAACGATTATCTGCAGTAATTCCTTTTCAAATAGTGATGGCAACATAAATACACTTGTTAAGTATGCTATTTTCCCCATCATTACTGTGTTTATCAAATAAACTTTTTTGAATGATACTATATATGTTCTCCAGAAAAGGCAGGTTTGTTTTATTTTTTTCTGTTTTCCCCCCACTGAATTCTACCTGCATCTTTATTCCCAAATTTTATACCAAACACAGAAATGTTATCCATTGTAAAATAAATAACCCCATCTTTATTATATCACCAAAACCATTATTTTTCTCAATTTAAAGCCACCCCTGTCACCTCCAGACACTAGTTTGTACAAATTACTACTACGTTTACCCATTTTTTTTGCAGTTATGTCATCTGCATATATTAACATAACTGTAATTTTTATCCTTCCAGGTGTTCTATACCCTGCCTCCTTTTTTTATTTATTTTACATACTATCACATTCACTACTAATGCAAAGGGTATACAACTCATTGGACATTACTTGTCTTACACCACTCTTCATATGTATCTCTTTGCTTAACCTGTCTTTTACAAGTATTTTTATTTTATCATCATCATAAACTTTCATAAATAACTATCCCGTACATTGTCTTTATTGCTCATAAAATTTAATTTCTTCTAGTATAAAATGCCTTTAAAAGTCCCCTGTCATGATTTTCACTGCTGCTTTCCTATTCAGAATGTCATCCACAATTTCTCAGTCATTAATAATTTTTGACAACCCTTCCCCTTTATACTAAATATATTCTGTAATATTTTCCATTTTCGTTTCAAATCTGGTTTTCATAAAAATTTTATAATCATTCAATCTGATGTCCTCCTCATTCATTCTTCAACTGAATCCTGTCTGATCCGACTTGTCTGCTTCTACCATATCACTGGATCCTATAACTCTCGAGCTCCTCCATGTCCACAGTGCCCTCCCCAACCCTAACATACCTCAGATTTTGTTTACTGCTATTAGCTTCATATGCATATCCCTTTCCTCTAAAGCATTTCTTGTAGTTCACGTTTTCTACTACTTTTGGTTTGTGAGTTAGTTTCTTTGTATTTTGTTCTCTTCCTCCCTTTCCTATTTTGTAAGCGAATTTAGCTATGTATTGACTTTTTGAACTACCATTATCTGTACTGTTTCTAATACCATTGTTGGGTATCTCTTCTTACTCTGGTGACTACCTTATCTACTGTTGGCAATTTTTCCTTTCCCTTGCTAAAAAAATCTCTATACAAATTTTTTTTACTATTAGTTTTAAAAACTTTTTCTCTAGCCTGATAAGTGTATTATTCCTGCTTGCTGTGTCATGGAGTTTTGACATGTCTGATAAACCTTCAGGATTAAAAAATTCATTACCTTTAGGCACAAGCTTCCCAACTCTCGTGTCCACAAGTAATACATATACTGTCTAGGTCATGCTCACCTCTAAGTGGACTGTGTGATCTGCTTTGCTTTCAATTTTAGAGCCTTAACAGACCAGAGAAATAAGTTAGTTTCATGATGTTTTCTCCCTACTTCCTCAGTTGCTCGGGCTCAAACCTCTTCCAGGAAGCCTGACAGAACCAAGTCTGACTCTTTGTCAAAGGAAATGGAGTCCTGCAAAAGGTGGTCTGATCATTCTTTGATTTCAGCTTTGGCTCCTTCAACAAAGTCTCCAGCAAAGATGCATAAGAAGTCAGATCTGTCTGTCTCCGATCCAACTGTTCTGAAACCCAGGCCCTGTTGGGTCAGATCTTCGCCACTTCTCAGGGTTGTAGTTTCTTCTAGGCTCCCTTATCCTTTCCTGGAGGGGTACACCCAAAGACACTCAAGGCCTCCGTCCACCACATCCTCTTGGATCTTCTAGAAGCCTCTTAGAAGCCTACGTGGACAGGATGACGAGGAAGTTCCTCAGTGCACAGATTCAGATGTGGTTCTTCTGGCTCTGACCTTAACCAGGTTTATGAGCTGTCTTTTTTATTTATTTATTTAACATTTGTTAACCGGCAAAGTCCGACTTGGAATGAAGCCAATTTGCAGCTTAGTCTTGGAGAGACGCTCCAGACGCATGTCTTTGTAAACTTGGGAGGAAACCGGAGCACCCAGAGGAAACCCACATGAACACAGGGAGGACATGCAGACTGCACACAGAAGGCACTCCAGCCAAGAATCGAACCAGAGAACCTCTTGCTGTGAGGTGACAATGGTACCTCTGCACCACTGCTCCATCCATTTGTCCAACCTCCTTGTTAGTATCTCCTCCATCGATCTGACACTATTGTGGAGCCTTTGGATCCGAGATGTCTAGGCATGTCTACATCTGATCCGAAGACGTAGTTCTTTGACTCCGATGGTTCCCCTGAACTGACATACACTTAGTCTCTCTCAGCTGGAAGACACTTGAAGCTGAAGCATCGGTGCCAGGTCCAGCTGATTGGAGTTTACTCTGTTTTGGAGCTGTGTACCCCTGAACCCCCACCCCACCCTGGAACCTTGGCGTACCATAGCTTAGCTCTGACTCTCTCCTCTGGTGGAGTGTTGGTGGGGTTACAGAAGCTGACAGTGTGCGGTATTCTGGCTTTGGTGCCATGTACTTGTGTCCCCTAGGCATTTTGCTTTTGAGGCTGTGGAGAGGGTTTTCTCCTTTTGCTTAGAGAAGAGACACCCCCCTCCCTTGGATCAGACAACCCTGCCTCATATTGTTTTGTTCTGAGCCTCAACTATCCCTTCCGCTGGGACATCTAGCCCTGAGTCCCCAGCTTGGTCATTCAGCATATCATTTTCTCTTCTGATACTTCCCCAGAACATCCCACTGAGGAAGACATTCGTGAAGTGAATGTCAAGAGGAGGCCCTAGACTTCTCCCCAGGAATCTTTCACAGAGGACACTGATTTTGATGAGGGAGAGGTATCCTCCAGATCACTACCTGAAAACAATGTCTTTGGAGACATTCTGAAACAAAAAGGTTGTTGATCCTCCAACATCCCCTCCCAGGAGGAATCTATGGTTGGTCCTCTGACAACCCTTCTCAGGAGGAATCTGTGTTCTTGGAGGCTTTTGGGTCTGCCCTATCTACATTTTGGGTGATTCTCTGGCTGATGAGCTCATTAACCTGGTCTTTTGGTAGGCATGGAAGGAGCTGGACACGGTTGAGCCAGTACCAAAGCGACCAGACAAAATTTTAGCCCATTAAAAACTGCACGCTATGCAACAAGGGAGTAACAGTTGTTGCCATGGTTGTGGCTGCAGCCTGAAAAAAAATGACAGAATTCTTTTGTCCATCCCCCTAATAGATCGTCTAGGGCTTGGAACAGATTTGGAAAGCATGTTTGTGACCTTTGCCCTCGGGTTGCTGAATTACTTGGCACATTTTACAAGATTGCAAATACATCTAACCAAGGATCTTGCCAAATACCTCTTTGGGTCCATGTTGTGTGAGGCTGAAAACTGAATCACTTTGCAGCTGTCTACCCTACAATCCATCTCAAATGTGTCCATGAGATTGATCTCCCATACTGCAGAAGGTACCTCACAGGCTGCTGATTCAGGCATAGCCATCAGGAGACATAACTGGATGCGTTTGTGATTTTGCTGAGCCTTTAAGTCTTTGTTCATCAGTGCTGCCTTTGATGGCTCTTTTCTGTTTGGCCCCAAAGTTAAGGACACACTCTCCAGGTGTGGACAAGAGGGAAGGAACCCTTTCAGCCCCTCGAAGACCATTCTGTAGGAACCAGTGAGGAAGTAGAAAAATGTGCTTTAAGAAATCCCATGATACTTTCCAGGATTCATGTGGACATGGTTCCCTCGGGCCAGGAGGGGTATTTCAATGGAAGACTCTGCCCTCTGGGCAGATGTGATCCACAGAACCAGGGCTTTAGGGATTTCTTCTCAGATAAGCTCTATCAGTGCTCCTGAGAGGAGGCCTGACTGTTCCTCTCTGGAGGCAGTTGGGAAACATTTGTCTCTGCACCAGAGAGCCTGGCTGCCAATTACAAAAGATTCAGGGGTGCAGAGAATCATATACAGAGGTTATACAATACCATTTTACCTAGCCCTTCCCACCATTGTGAGGAAAATCCCCAATATTCCACCCATTCAGAGGGAAGATGCATCTCTAGAAATTAGCTGCTAGAAAGAGTCATCCATGAGTTTCCCCCAGACAGGAGAGGGTCCAGAACTTAAGATTCTTGGTGCCAAAAAAGAGGACAGGGGACTTGAGATCAGTTATGGATTTCAGCAAGCTAAATCAGTTTGTAAAGTATTCAGAGTTTTGGATGGTCATGGTTTAGTCCATTTTGCCTGTTGTGTGAAGACAAGTGGATGGGCTCGATATATCTTCAGGATGCATACTGTCACATCAAAATGAACACGTGCTGCAGAACGTTTTTGTGTTTCTGGCTGGGAGCCGGTCATTACCAGTTCAGGGCACTGCTGTTGGGTCTTACGACAGCCCCCATTGTGTTTTTCAAATATATGGCAGCAACTGGGAATCATAGTCAATTATAACAAGTCTCGGCTCACTCCTGCAGAGAGTCTGGAGTTCATAGGTGCTCATCTGGACACAGTCATGTAATCTCTGTTCCCTCTACTTGAGTAAATACACTGAGGTCCCAAGTAAAGAAAGTGATCCAAAGTTCTCTGTTGTAGCCTGGTTAATATCACAAGCCCTAGGATCCATGGCCGGTACTATCACCCTCATTCTTCTGGCCACTTTTCACATGAGACTACTTCAGTGGACTCTAGACTCAACGGAATTTGAAGAACGGACCATTATCTGCTCCCGTCAAGATCATACAAGCATGCAAAAGATATCTTATTTGGTGAATTCATCCAAACCAGCTCTGCGAAGGCTGTCCATTTGCTCCTCTGCTGCCCAAGGCCATGGTGACCATGGACGCCTCCTAGTTGGGGTGGGGGGCAGGACTTGAAGTGCAATTCAAGGTACATGGTCTCCTGAAGAGGCCAAGATGCATATCAGTAATGTCCTTTTTCTCTGTTGCAGTATTCTTAACATGAGGGATGATGGCATGTCTTTGGTGGTACTACAGGCATCCAGTATGGATGTCCAGGGGGAGCCTAGACTCATGATGACAGAGGGCCCTAGGGGAATTTCCCAGATTTTAGTTATGGAGGATGTAGATTCTGAAGGCATTGAAACCAGACCTATGTCCAGCCCACTGACCCTACACAGAGTTGAGCAATATGTTAAAAAAGAAACAAACAAAAAAAAAAAAACAAAGCATTTGTCATCTCCTTCTGATCCACTTCAGGACTAGAAATTTTTTTACACAGGTATTTTTAATGCCCTCATGTCTCTTAGTCTTCCTCCTGGGGTTTCAATACTGGCCACACCATGAGTTACTTCCTCAGAAGAGGGTTAGGAAAGAGGCTTCTTCTGAGGAAGAAGAGTCTTCTGAGGACAAGTCCTTAGCTTGCTCATCCCAGATGCTCTTCCCACTGGATTATGCTTCACTGGAGGACTCCTCCAACTGTACTGACTTGCATAATGGATGAAATTACCTTCAGTGAAACCTTAGGTAAGATGGAAGAGCATTTCAAATTGGGACAGCTGTCAGATGTCTTAAGTCCAAAAAAGGTATTACAAACTACTTCAGGTAGACAGTCCTAGTCCTTCAGCTGTACCCCCTGTCCTACCTTCCTTCCTAGCTGTATTTGCATCTTCCAGTAAAGCCCTAGATTCTAGCCGCCTGCACCTAAGAAACAAGACAGATTCTGCAAAGTGCCAGAGGAGTGTAAGTTCTTGTTCAAAGCCCCTTCTACTAACCCTTCTGTCGTCACTGTGACATTTGATAAGGCTTCTAGGTTACTTCCCTCTGACAAAGACAGCAGACATATGGAGAGACTGGGCAAAAAAGTATATACTTCTGCTGTCCTCACAGGGCTATCAATTTTCAGACTCGCATGACTAAATGCACTTCAGAACTCTTGTCCCAACTTTCCAAAATTATTTCTGATATACCCAATTCAGAAAATAAATCTGGCCTCATCCCTGATTGCAGCCTCCTCTCAAGTGGCCCGACACTCCATAAAATGTAGCTATGATGCTGTGGAGTCTTCAGCTAGGGCAGCTGCCACAGGCTCAGTCCTGAGAAGATTTGCCTGGCTGAGGGTACAGTCTGTACCAGAGGACATTGAAATCCAAACTCATGGATACCCTCCTAGACAATTCAGCCCTGTTAAGCCTTGCTGCTGCAGAATTGTTCAAAACCTTACAGGAGAAGGGGAAAAGAGATGCAGGAAGTAAAATACTTCCTGGTCTCCCCTGTGCCAAAATTCCAAAGGAATTAACTATGTTCGTTTTCACTGTTTCAGTCCTTATAAAATGGGTTATGTTGCTCCTGGTAGCCCACAGTTTGCCAGAATACCAAAGTCCTTGGTATATGATGTTGGCTGCCTTCGGTTTAGGCCTAACATCAGGTACAAAGGAAGGCAACCAATGCCATTTCCTTAGTTTTTCTTGCAGCTGAGCCAGAAGCAAAAGCAATTTGCATGACTGCTGGTTGCCAGAGTACCTTCTTTTTGTATTCCGACTGTTTAGTTGAAGACCTCCTCAGATAAGTACCCTGTTGGGGACCCTCTTTTCTTGCTTTAACGAATGTCAGAGAAAGTTAATAACTGTCTTGCCTGTGGAAAGCAGATTCTGCACCGTGATTTTCACTCCAATTGTATTACTTGTTTGGGCCTTGAGCATGATGTCCCTAATTGTGTTTTCTGTGCTGCTTATACGCCGTAGAGCTAGAATCTTGTTCAAGCATTTGGCCTAAGTTCGTCATTATGGTGTCTTCTGGTCTCCCGACTTCAGATGTTCCTAAGAAGTGCAAGGATAAGGACCTCAGCAGGCTTAGGGTCAAATTAGCCGACAACATCCATGTTTAGTTGGTTGTCGGTCTAACGGTAGTCAGTGAGGTGCTTTCTTTGCCCCTGCAGTCCGCGGATGTTCAGCAGCAGGCATCTGCGGAAACTTGTTCTGAGTCCTCCATACCGCAGGCTTCCACTTCGCCTTCTGACCCTCTGCCAGTCACCGCTTCTGGATCTGGAGCCGCTAAGCAGGCGCCGGCTTCTGAGGCCTCTTTTCTCCACCCGGAGACCAGATCCAGACCATTGACTTTGATTCAGACTTCTGCAGTGGCTAGGCCTCCTGAGTCCTCCTGAGTCCCTCCGGCTTTCTAGCAGGCCTTCCAGCCGAAAATCTACTCCAAAGCAGGCGCCGGCCTCCTCTCAAATGCCTCGCTCTCAGATGATTAAAATGGTTAGTCATCTCTTGACCTTTACCGGGGCTCTCCACCACCTCTTTCTAAGAGGGCTAGGGAATTGTCCCCATAAGTTTTGTCTGCCTCGGACTCTGAGGTTTCCAGCCACTCTGCTGATGAAGAGGGAAACTCTCAACTTTTTTCTGGTTTTGAGGATTCTGATGCAGAAGACTCCATCCTTTCTGCCTCCCCTCCAGAAAATGTTTCTTTTGGAGATACTCTGAATACTCTTAGGGAGCATTTCATATGGGAAAGTCAGGACTGACTACCCTCAGCCTAAGAAACAGATTAGGGAATTCTTGGATTTGCCACAGCATAAGCCTTTGGCTATCCCTCTGGTTTTGGAAGTTGTTGATGTTTTCAAGGAGAATTATTTGACTCCTAATTATGTTCCTCCTGCTCCCAGAAAGCCTGACATGTATTAGAGAGTTCCTGATTCTCATCCGTTCCTTTTCAAGAATCCTACTGCTGATCCACAGATTATTTCTCAGGGCCCTAAGGGTGTTAAAGCCACGGTTGCTAAAAATCCTGTTCCTTCTGACAGAGAATCTAGGGCCTTGGGTAGATGGGGTAAAAAGGTTTATATTTCTTCCACTCTGGCTATTAGGTCTGTTAATTGTCTTTTTCATATGCTTAAGCATCAGCAGCATACTTTGGAGGCTATTAAGTCTAAAATTGCTGGTGTTCCTTCCCTGATGGAGAGTAAGGGCATGCAAAATGTATTGAGTTCTGCCACTCTTGTTACTAAACATTCTCTACATTGTGGTTTCGACACTTTGGGGGCTTCTTGCAGGGCAGCAGCCACTGGTTCTGTCATTAGAAGACATGCTTGCTCAGGGAACAGCCACTTGTTGAATCTGTCAAATCTAAATTACTGGATGTGCCTTTGCACAAGGACAGTCTTTTTGGTAGCAAAGCAGAAGAGGTGTTGAAAAAGTTGGAGGATAAGGCCAAATCTATGCAAACTGTTAAGGACTTTCTGCAAGTTCAGCCTCCTTGTTTTAGTAGACATTACCCTTCTACGAATTGGACTTTTCCTGACCCTAGTAAACAGGGTTGCACTAGGCCTAAGGGTTACAGGTCTTCTAGGGGACAGACTTCCACTTTGGAATCTGGGAGTTCTAAGCAAACTTTCCAAAACAAGCATTCCCAATGACTCTGGCCTTCTCCTGCCTGCCCCTGTGGACCCACGGTTTCCTTTGGGGGGGGGGGGGTAGCTATTTATGCAGATGTCTGTTTCACCATCACAGACTACAAATGGGTGCTCAAAATAGTATCCCAAGGCTACAGGTTCTCCTTTCACACCTTCCCTGACCACCAAGGATACCCAGATATCCCCCCAAATCAAAAGACAGAAGCAGAAAAACAGGTTTCTTCTTTGCTAAACCTGGGAGCAATAGAGCCAGTTCCTGCACTACAGATAGGCCAGGGTTTCTACATAAGACTTTTCCTGGTTCCCAAAAAAGGGGGCACTTGGTGCCGTATTCTGGATTTGTCCATTCTAAACACTTTTCTGGTGATTCCCAAATTCAGAATGCTCACTTTTCAGCAGTTGCTGCCAATGCTGGCCAAGGATTCCTTGCTGGTGACTTCGGATCTCAAAGAAGCTTAACTGCACATCCCAATAAGGCAAAGCTGCAGGCAGTTCCTTCGCTTCAGGGTGGGAACAGGCACTTCCAATTCTCTGCACTGCCCTTTGGCTTATCTACTGTTCCTAAAGTTTTTACAAAATGCCTGGCTCCAGTCATTGCTTTTTGCAGGCAAAGAAACATTCATATGTACTCTTACTTGGACGATTGTCTTATCCAGGCATACTCTCCAGAGCAACTTCTAAAGGATTTGGACTTTGTAAAGAACCTTCTCACCTCTTTGGGCTACACCATCAACTAAAAGAAGTCAAAATTGGTACCCACCAGAGATTGTATTCCTTGGGGTGAGCCTGAACACAGCCGCCCAGATGGTATTCCTCCCTCAGGAGAAACAAATGGATATTTCGAATTACTTGAAAAATTTGCAAGCATGACCCAGCTCTCTGCAAGACCATTCTTGCAAGCCCTGGGATTTATGGCTTCATGTATTCTGATGATTCCATATGCCAGACTACATATGAGGAAAATACAATGGTACCTCAAAAACCTTTGGTGTCAACACACTCAGGATTTAGACTTGATACTTCCTCTGATTCCCTGCCTGCAGACTGAGTTCCTTTGGTGGGCGACGGCCTGTGCACAGAACTAAGGCCTGCCTTTCTGTCCACCTCCTGCCAGCCAGACTCTCACCACAGACTCACAACAGATGCCTCGGACTACGTTTGGGGAGCACATCTAGAGGGCAGATGCATTCAGGGTACTTGGAACTCTCAACAGGTTCATTTGCACATAAATTTGAAGGAATTGATGGCAGTCCAGCAGGCCTTGATGGCTTTCAAGCATCTTCTCTCTCCTGGTACTCTTCTGGTCAGGACGGACAACACCACAATCATGTGGTACATCAGCAAGCAGGGAGGGACTCTCTTACCCCCTGTGCAGACAAAGCATGCTACTATGGTTCATAGCTGCTTCCATGGGCATTCATCTGATATCTCAGTTTCTTCCAGGAAGGCTCTACAACTTGGCAGACCGGTTGAGCAGGCAGGGTCTGGATCCTCACGAGTGGCAACTAAACAAGACAATCTACTATTGCATCATTCAGCGTTGGGGCACCCCCCCCCCCGGTAGATCTCTTCTTATCTCCACCCCAACCACCTTCTTACAACCTTTGGCACTGGGGATCATCACAACAAAGCTTGGAAAGTGGATGCTTTGTCCTTCCCCTGGACACAGTTCTTGATCTATGCATTCCCTCCTCTGCCTCTTCTTCCTACAGTACTGTTAAAGATAAGGGACGAAAAACCAAGGGCCATCATCGTAGTTCCAGACTGGCCCAGACACCACTGGTATCCACTACTTTGCAGTCTCTCCTAGTCTCAGCCTTGGCATCTTCCCCTGATACCAGATCTCTTGGTTCAGGAGGGGTGGAAAATTCTGCATCCTCATCTTCAGACTCTGCATTTGGCAGCTTGGCTCATAA
This sequence comes from Protopterus annectens, assembly GCF_019279795.1. Taxonomy (NCBI): domain Eukaryota; kingdom Metazoa; phylum Chordata; order Ceratodontiformes; family Protopteridae; genus Protopterus; species Protopterus annectens. Next base: position 290,490,732 of record NC_056742.1, read on the forward strand.
CTTAAACCTTTCCCAACAGGTGGTCAAGGTCCTTCATGAAGCCAGGAGGCCTAGCACTAGGAAATCTTATGCAGATAAGTGGAAAAGATTCTCCATTTGGATGCAGACTAGAGGGGAAGACCCTTCTCAACCTACTCTTCCTCTTATTCTCGACTATCTGGCAGGCTTGCTTTAATGGTAGACTTTCCTTTTCTTTTGTCAAAATCCATGCTTCAGCTGATGTTATGTGATCCTATCTCGCCTACATTCTGACTGATGGGTTCGGAGCCGATCCCTCGGCTCCGACTCGGCACGCTTATGCCAAAGAGCGAAGTCTCTTATTGGCTGAGCTTACTATATCCCAGGATGCACCACTACCAGTCCCCCAGATCTCGTTTGCCGCTAACTTGCGAAGACGTGGTCTCGAGCTGGCTGAGCTGAGTAGTATTTATTTACTAACTTTTTCTGTCAGAATTTTGTTCTTGTCATAAAAAGCTGTTTTAACGGCTATTCTTCACTTTGTGGTGTGTTTGGAGTTTTGTGAGAACTTTGTAGTGTGATTGGGCGTTGATTTGATTTCAGCCCTCCTTCATCTTAGGGCCTTCCCGGTCAGTCAACCCCCCTTAAACCTTAGAGGGTTTCAAAGTACCCTTGACTTAATTGTACGGATTGTTTACCTAATCGGCAGCTGTAAACCGATTTTTAGGTAGTGTCAGCTTGATTAGAAAATCAAGTGAATAGTGTTGGTTTTTTCTGTCAGGGATTACTGTTTTTTGCTATAATGTCTCAGAATCCTAGGCCTTCGGGCTTCAAAAAATGCACCAAATGTAATTTTAAAATGTCAATCACAGATGACCACTCTCTCTGTGTTTATTGTTTGGGTGCAAAACATTTACAAGAGTCATGCAGCGTGTGTCACGCTTTTTCCTCGAGGGTCCTCCAGGAAAGGAAAAATAAACTTATTCTTAAAGGCTTAATAAAACCCTCCTTCGAAGAAGCTCTAGCATCCTCTCCTTCTCCAACTAAAGAAAAGGCCGGCTCCGACCAGTCCGTCGGATCCGCCGCCAAAAGACATAGGCAGGCTTCTCCTTCGGCTCCAAGGACTTGAGCCGAGGGCGGACGGTCTGCCTCGATGCCACCAGTCTCGACTCCTCTGGCTTCGGAGCCGATGGCTGGGGCATCGAGGCGGGTCACCGCCGGCTCCACTGGTCTTGGAGCCGACTAGGCTGCCCGCCAGACACTTCCTCCTCGGCGCCAAGTCCTCCTCGGCACCGATGGAAACTAGTGTGGGTATTCCTTCGCCGATAGTCATCGAAGTCGCCCGGAGCCGGTCCCCTAGTCCTTTGGGGCCGTTGGAAAGGCCATCTCGAACCCGTTCAGTATCCTCTAAGTCCTCGAGGATGTCGGATTCGGATATAGACAGGGTGCTCCAAAGACTATTCCAGTCCCCAGTCTTTCAAAATTTGTTTCGCTCCGACCCAGTTGGCTTCGGAGCCGATAGCCCATGCCCATCCCATTGCTGTTCCTCCTCCGACCGCTTTGGCTCCGTCGGAGCAGGTGCTGTTGGAGCCGATGGAGATCTTAGGGTCGGCTCCGACCCTTACTCCAACCCGGGCCTTCGGGTCCGAGTTTGGTACACGGACTTCTTCGGCTGGACCCGGGGTGATGTTTCGGGACCTATGCTTTCGGTTCCGAGCCTCCCTCTTGGTGCTTCGGCTGCGGGATTGCTGTCTGCTATCATGGCTCCGGAGACCGGACACTCCCAGGATTCTGGGGGTCCGGCTTTCAGAGCTATGAGGAGTGCCTTGGCCAAGTCTTCGGCCATCTCTCCGGCTTTACCGGCACCTTCCCTGGGCGTGGAGACTGGGTCTTTGGCAGTTCCCCTGTCCGTAGGCAGCGGAGCCCCTGGGCCTGAGGTTTTCCCCATTGGTGGTTCCCCTCCTCCTGGGGGTTCTTGAGTTGTCTTCGAGGAACCCCAAGGAAGAGATCGTGCAAGAGGAAGCACGTGGACTCCCCCGAGTCTATTACATCGGACACTGATCTTGATGATGTGGAGGGGTCCCCGAAGTCGTCCTCGGATGATGTCTCATTTGCAGACATCTTAGAGATCCTCAAACAACGAGGCGGCTGGATATCCAAACCCCCCTCTGCTGATGAGTCAGTGCTCCTCAAGGCCTTTGGGGCTCAGCCCTCCGCCTCTTGGGTGTCTCCGCCCCTCGTCGAGCTCCTCGATTTAGTTTGTCGGGCGTGGGAACATCCAGATACCGTGGAACCAGTCCCTTCTCGCCCTAATAAATTTTTATCTGCTCCACCCGAGAAGGAGTTCCTCACTAAAGGCGTGGCTGTAGATGCCATGGTGGTGGCATCTGCTACACAACAGGACGTGGCAGAGGCTTCAACGTCCGTCCATCCTCCTAATAAGGAGTCTAGGAGCATGGACAGGTACTGGAAGCGCACCCTGACTTCAGCGGCCTTTACTTTAAGGTCTCTGAATTATTTGGCACATTTTACCAGGCTTCAGAGGGATCTGGTCAAGGAGCTGTCAGATTCCCTCTCGGTAACCTACCTGAGCAGCTAGCCCAGTCGGTTAGCTCTCAGTTGGCTATCCTTACGCCAATTTCTAACTCGTCCATGAGGCTCATTTCCTATGCGGCCGAAGGGGGTAGAGCGCAGGCACAGGCGTGGCTCACGGAGACAAGCCTGGCTCCGCTTGTGTCAGTTCTGAGGCCTTCAAGTCTTCCTTCCGACGCTCCCTTTGATGGGTCCTCTTTGTTTGGACCCAAGGTTAAAGACACCCTTACCCGCTGTGAGCAAGAGGGAAAAACTTTATCTGCCGTAGGGGCCCGTTATTCCACTCCCTTTCGGCCGTATCCCAAGGCTAAAGGAGGGGGGAAAATGTGGTTCCGTAAATCACGTAAGTTTTTTCCTCAACAGCAGGAAGATTCCCCTTCCAGAGGCAGAGGACGGGGAAATTTTTCTGGGAGACGCCGTCCAAGAGGCGGCAGAGGGCCCCGCAGTTCTGGAGACCGCGAGTCCTTTCGTGGCTCTTCAGCCTCCCACACATCTTGAGGGATTGCCCGGCTGTGCTGCTCCGGAGCCAGTCGGGTGCCGTTTTGCCAAGCACCTAAAAGCCTGGGAGTCAATCACTCAGGACAGATGGGTGCTTCGGATCATTGCCGGAGGTTACACCATCCCATTCACATGCTCACCCCCACCGTCCAAAAAAATCCCGGACCCACCACCCAGTCAAAGGGAAATTGCAGCCGCAGAAGCTTTAAAGCTGCTAGAAAAAGGAGTCATCCAACCGGTCCCCACAGACCAGATCGGATCCGAAATTACTCCAGGTTCTTTTAGTGCCAAAAGTCAGTGGACCTGAGTCCAATATTGGATCTCTGCAAACTGAACCAATCCACCACGAAATCCAAATTCCGTTTGGTCACGTTACAATCCATTCTCCCATTGTTGGAGAAGGAGGTTTGATGTGCTCCATAGACCTCAAGGACGCCTATTATCACATACCGATTCATCAGGCGTCCAGGAGGTATCTGCGCTCAGCCTGGGAGTCAGTCATTTCCAATTTTGCGCACTGCCCTTTGGTCTCACCACAGCCCCCAGGGTGTTCACCAAGTGTTTGGCAGTAGTGACTGCTCACCTGAGGAGTCTTGGATTCCAAGTGTTTCCCTATCTGGACGACTGGCTCCTGACTGCCACCACCAGGCATCTACTAATGGACAACCTCAAAGCCACCATCTCCCTGGGTGCTACCCTGGGGATTACATTCAATTGGTCAAAGTCTGTCTTGCTGCCCTCTCAGCGCATAAGGTTCATAGGAGCAGAGATAGACTCAAAATTGATGCGCTCTTTTCTTCCTACCGAAAGGATCCAAACTTTACAGGGCCAAGTTCAAGCTCTGATTTCAAGATCCAAAGCCCCAGCCAGGATGGTCCTACAAGTTCTAGGTTCAATGTCTGCCACGGTTCTTTTAGTTCCTCTGGCAAGATTGCACATGAGGATTCTTCAGTGGCTATTGTCAACTCAATGGTCTTTTCAGGACCTTCCCCTCAATCATCTCATCATGATTACAGAAACATGCAAACGGGACCTTCGCTGGTGGCTTCAGACATCCAATCTAAATCAAGGGAAGCCCTTTGTTATTCCCTCTCCAGTGGTTACCCTGATGACAGATGCCTCCCAGATAGGGTGGGGGCATTGTCTGGGCAGGTTAGTTCAGGGCTCCTGGCTTCCAGACGAAGCTCTTCTCCACATCAATGTGTTGGAGATGAGGGCTGTACTTCTGTCCCTACAGGCCTTACACAAGTTTCTTCCTCAGGGCATCATCGCCATCCACACAGACAACATGTCGGTGGTCTGGTATCTAAACAAACAAGGAGGGACCAGATCTTACCCCCTTTGCAGAGAGGCCATGAGGGTGTGAGAATGGGCTGTAGCTACCAACCGTTTCTTGGTAGCGACCCACATTCCGGGAAATCAAATATATTGGCAGACAAATTGAGCAGGACAATTCTCTCTCCTCACGAGTGGTCCCTAAACGAAACAGTAGCAGCTCAGGTTTTCAGGAGATGGGGAACGCCATGCTGCGATCTATTTGCAACACCACTAAACACAAAGTGCAAAATGTTCTTCTCCTTGACTCCACATCAAGGGGAAGCAGCTATGGATGCTCTAGCACAACCTTGGCCAACAGGGCTACTTTATGCCTTTCCTGCGATACCACTTCTCTCCAAAGTCATTCAAAAAGCTTCTCAATTGGGGTCCACAATGATACTGATTGCTCCATACTGGCCTCGTCAGGTATGGTTTCCCTACCTGAAGAAACATGCGGTGGACGATCCTTGGATGTTAGATCTAACTCCGGATCTGCTAATCCATCAGTCGGACGACAGCATCAGTCCCTACACTCCTTGAAGTTGACAGCCTGGCTCCTCCACTTCCGACCTTAGTCAGAAGTCACACATTAGACCCGGAAGTTATTCACATTTTATCTTCAGCCCACAAACCCACCACTAACAAATTGTACCTCAGTAAGTGGAAGAGGTTTGCTATCTGGAAGCTCAACTCAGGGCTTAGACCCTATCACTGCTCCAATCCCGAAGTTTTGAAATTCTTAACATCCCTGTTTAATCAAGGATCTTCTGTCTCTACTATTAAAGTCCAACTGGCGGCTATCTCTAAATTCCACGAATCCATGGATCCTCCATTGATGAGCAGCAGATTATGCAAGACCTTTATTAAAGGTGCGGGCCTGTTAAGACCCCCAGTTTTTCATCCTGCGCCTCCGTGGGATCTTGATTTGGTGCTTCGTGCATTAACATCTCCCCTTCGAACCTGCTGCTACATGTGACTTAAAATATCTGTCTTGGAAAACTGCCTTCTTAGTTGCAATTACTTCTGCAAGAAGAGTTTCAGAGCTTCAAGCCCTATCTATTAAACCACCGTACTTGATTTTCCACAAGGATAGAGTATCACTTAGACCTAATCCATCCTTTGTCCCAAAGGTCTGTTCTAATCTCTGTCTTCAACAATCTCTGGAGCTACCAGTTTTCTTCCCTAAATTCTCCAATGAAGCAGAATACACTCTCCATAAATTGGATGTTCACAGGCAGTTACGTTTCTATTTAGACAGGACTCAGCAATTTCGTGAGACCAATTGTTTGTGTCCTTCTCAGACAGTAAATTGGGTAAAACCATTACAAAAGCTACCATCTCCAAATGGATTAGAGATTGTATAACTCAGGCTTATTCTTCTTCGAATAAGCAACTTACAACATCTATCAAAGCTCTCTACCAGACGCAGAGCGGCGACTTCTATAGCTTTTCATTCCAAGCTCGCTATATCAGAGATGCATTCAGGGTACTTGGTCAACTCTCAACAGGTTCATTTGCACTATAAATTGGATGTGGCATCTAAAGGCCTTGATGGCAGCATCTTCTCTCCTGGTACTCTTCTGGTCAGGACGGACAACACCACAATCATGTGGTACATCAGCAAGCAGGAGGGACCCTGTGCAGACAAAGCATGCTACTATGGTTCATAGCTGCTTCCATGGGCATTCATCTGATATCTCAGTTTCTTCCAGGAAGGCTCTACAACTTGAGCAGGCAGGGTCTGGATCCTCACAATCTACTATTGCATCATTCAGATGTTTGGGCACCCATCTCTTCTTATCTCCACCCCAACCACCTTCTTACAACCTTTGGCACTGGAGATCATCACAACAGAGATTGGAAAGTGGATGCTTTGAGTTCTGACACTGTTCTTATCTTGTTTCATCTGCCTCTTCTTCCTACAGTACTGTTATATAAGCAAGGGCCATCATCGTAGTTCCAGACTGGCCCAGACACCACTGGTATCCACTACTTTGCAGTCTCTCCTAGTCTCAGCCTTGGCATCTTCCCCTGATACCAGATCTCTTGGAGGAGGGGTGGAAATTTCTGCATCCTCATCTTCAGACTCTGCATTTGGCAGCTTGGCTCATAACTTAAACCTTTCCCAACAGGTGGTCAAGGTCCTTCGTGAAGCCAGGAGGCCTAGCACTAGGAAATCTTATGCAGATAAGTGGAAAAGATTCTCCATTTGGATGCAAACATCTGGCAGGCTTGCTTAATGGTGGACTTTCCTTTTCTTTTGTCAAAATCCATGCTTCAGCTGTTTCTGCTCATTGTTCCTTTGAGCAACCCATTTCTCTCATCCCTTGATGAAACAGTTCTTCAGGGGGAGCTAGCAATTTAAAGCCTCCCAGAAGGGCACTTACTCCTGCTTGGGATCTTAATTTTGTACTTGAGAAACTTACTCTGCCTCCTTTTGAACCAGCTGCCTCAGCAGACCTGAAGTTTCTGTCCTGGAAAACTGCTTCTCTTGGCTACTATTTCAGCTAGAAGTGTTTCTGAGCTACAGGCCTTAATGGCAGTAGAGCCTTTTATCTTCCAGTGGATCGGGTTTCTCTTCGAACTAATCCTGCCTTTATGCCTCAGGTGGTTTCTAGCCTAACTCTTAACCAGTCTATCTACCTGCCTACCTTCTTTGCTAATCCTCAGAATAAAGGGGAAAGGTTACTGCATTCCCTGGATGTGCATAGACGGCTTAGATTTTACCTGGACAGGACTAAACCTTTTCGAAAGTCGGATCAGTTTTGCTCCTGGAGCTCAGGGCAAAGCTATTTCTAAACGGACCATTTCTAAGTGAATTGCTCATTGTATTCACTTTTGTTACTTACAGCATGGCAAGGTTCCTCCTCAGAGTATTGGGACCCATTCTACTAGGGCAGCCTCTACCTCAGCAGATTTTTTTTTTTAAGAGGTCTTCCTATTAGGAGCATCTTGCAAGCAGCTACCTGGACTTCTGTCCACACTTTAACTAAACATTACAATTTACCCTTGTTTTCTAACTCCAGGCCTGGTTTTGCCACTGCAGTGGTGCAGGGCCTCCTTACCATCCCTTAAACAGTGGGTGTTCCTCCTCCCTTTTATCTTTTTTTTCCTGGGCTTTGGGATTCAACCCATTTTGTAAGGACTGCAACAGTGAAACACGAACATAGTACAGTTGTGTACACTTAACATAAATGTAGATGTTCGAGTATATTCACTGTTGCAGTCCTGGTTCATAGATTCATAGGTTTATACTAGGCTATCTGCCCTAAGGCATTTATAAGCCTAGCCCAAAGTTTTGTTAAAAAATACTGTGCCCATTAGTTTGTTGTGCCTCTGTCCAGCAGTGACACAGAGATGATTCCCGGGGTAAACCTACGATCTCCCATCCACTGGTCAAGATTTCTCTTGAACAGAGCCAGCGAGGTGCTCTGCCTCACATGGACCGGGATTTTATTCCACAGCATAGGGAGTCTCTGGGTGACAAATCTATCCCTCCAGCATGTCCTATTTATATCCGTGCTAAGGTTTAAGTCGCTTGCTCTAGTGGATCTGGTAGATTTGGATTTTTTGAGGTGGAGCATGTCCATTAATTCCGGGTTGGACATGGCCTTGTATGTCAGGCACAGGTCACCTCTGAGCAGACGGTATGCAACTGAATAGAGCTGGAGTTTCTTCAGTCTGGCAGCATATGACAGATTTTGGAGTCCCTTTATCCTTTTGGTGAGGAACATTTGGGGTCTCTCCAATTGCTGCAGGTGTCGGGTCAGATACATCCCGAATGGGGCATTGTACTCGATCATTGGTCTGATTAGTGAAGAGTACAGGGGAACAATGACCTCACTTGATCTGGATATGAATCCCTTCATGATCAGGTGGGCAATGTAGAAGGTCTTTCTAACAACTTTAACAATGTGAGTGTCAAAAGAAAGGCCACTGTCAAGCTGGGTCCCCAGGTCCCTGATAACCTCTTCTGTGCTTAGTGGATTGCCACCTGTATGGTAGCTTGGGGTTACCTTGTTTTTCCCGAAGGGTAGGACTATACATTTTTTGGCATTTAACTTCAGGCCATGGCTCTGGCACCAGCTATCAGTTTCCGTGAGACCCCTCTGAAGGATATCTGTGTCCGATGTACTTTCCACTATGGTGCTTAGTTTGCAGTCATCTGCAAACTTTGTCAGCCATAGTCCTCCTATGTTTGCCTGTACTTCTGAGAAGTAGATGCCGAACAGGGGGCCAAGGACTGAGCCCTGTGGGACACCACTTGTGACCGGCTTGGAGTCTGACATGGCGCCAGCAACTCTAACCCTGTGGGTTCTGTCCTTTAGCCAGTTTGCAACCCATCTTGTGACATATGGGTTTACGTTTAAGCTGATAAGTTTCTCTATAATACCCGAGTGGGGTATTGTGTCGAAAGCTTTTGCAAGGTCAAGGTAGGCTGTATGGACTGCCTTTCCCTCATCAATGGCCTTGGTGACTGTTTCGAAGAAGTCGACCAAGTTCAAAAGGCATGATCTGCCCTTGACAAAGCCAAACTGGATCGGGTCCAATGTCTGCAAGTCCCCTATGTCTTTGTTTATGAGTTCCATTATGATCCTCTCCATAGCTTTGCAGACCAGGCTTGTTAAGCTAATTACCAGGGTCCGTAGAGGCACCGCCTTTGTGGAGTGGGACCACAGTTGCTGTACGCCACTCCTTGGGCACATATCCTGTGGTAAGGCTAAGATTAAACAGCTGCCTTATGTGCGGGTTTAGTTCCTCATTGAGTTCGTGTAGCACACAGCCGGGGACACCATCCGGTCCCATTGATGCTGTGTTTTTAGCTTTAGAGAGAGCAGCTTTCACCTGCGCATTTGAGATGTCTGGGAGGCTACACTCCGCTGGAATAGTTATCTCTCCTTTTGAGGGGGAGAGGGGGGTGAAGTTTGCACCGAACCTGTCTGCCAGTATGTTGGCAGTGTCTGTGGGTTCAGTGATTTTTGTATCATTTTGGACTAATTCTGAGCATATCTGGGAGTTTCCACCCAGGTTTCTAACATAGCTGAAGAAGGCCTTATGATTGTCTTTTGAATCTATGGCAATTTTTCTCTCAGTTGGCCTTGGATGATTTTATGAGTGCTCGTATTTTTTTACTAATAATGATCAAGGGTGTCTTCTCTTTTATGGATTTTGCTCTATCATGTAACAGCTTTCTCCTCTTATTGTAAAGTTTGTTTATGGCTGGGGTCCACCAGACTGGATGTTTGCCCTTGGTGGAAAGAGTCTTGCTTTATTAGGGATTGCCTGATCCATGCAGTCCTGGAGGTGTTCGTAGAAGGCATTTGTAAGGGCTTCTGCAGCTTGGGTTGTTGTTTCCACTGGCTCGGGGGCCTTGAAGGATACCACACCAGTCTTGAGTAGTGTGAAGTTTGCTTTAGAGAAGTTCTTCACTGTGGTCTTTTTTGTTTGGGGTGGGGGCGGGATGTGGATTTCCAGTGAGATTAGTTTGTGATCTGATCTCACCAATGAGGGATATACTTCCGGTGTGGAGCATTTTGTCCCCATGTTTGTGATGATGAGATCTAGTATATTTTCTCCTCTTGTGGGAACGGTGACTAGTTGTTCCATGGCATTTGAATTTATGAACTCCAGGAACCTTTGGGCTAGAGTAATGTTCCCAGTCTATATTCGGGTAGTTGAAGTCACCCAATATAATGGTGTTTGGAGATACATTTATACCCTCCAGTGTCTTCAGGAAGGCTGTGTGGGGTTCCTGAGTTTGAGAGGGTGGCCTGTAGCATGCTACAAATTGTAGAGCAGTTTGGCCTATGGTTAATTGCACCTGGATGGTTTCCGATGCTTCGTGCGTTGCCACCAACCTGGAGGTGTGGGTATCCTTGATGAATATGGATACACCCCCTCCTTTTGTGGTGTGGTCCGGGTTTTGGGGCCGGAACACATGATATGAGGTAAAACCTGATAGTGCTGGGGTGCTCTCAGGAGCCCTGAACCAGGTTTCAGTCACAGCACAGACATCGATGTTCTCCATACTGAGAAGGGCCTCGAGTGCGTGCATTTTGAGATTTAGACTTCTGGCATTGAGCAGCATTACCCTTAGTTTCTTCCCATTTTTGTTTTCTAGGGTGGTAGGTTTAGAATTTGAGCCTTGCCTAAAGAAAGCACTATGGGGGTGGCAAGGGCCTTAGCCAATATCCGGAATCCCAGGGGTGACAGGTGCAAGCCGTCCCTTGCGAAGCAGCGTGGCTTGTCAAGCATGTCATCCCAGGCAGACAGACACTGGATCCCCTTTGAATGACACCAGAAATTAAGCCAATTGCTAAAGCTGATCATCTTGTCTCTATGTTGTGGCATCATTCTTGGTGAAGGAAGGATACTGCTCAGGGTCAGGGTCATACCTGCCTGGGCTACATAATCAGAGAGCTCTTCTGTCTCTTTTCATGTAGTCCAGGGAGGTATGTCTCAGGTTGTTCACACCAGCATGGACAATGACTGTGTCATATTTGTACTTGCTGTGGAGTGACCCGAGTGCTTGTGTTGTGGCGGATTCTAGCGCCCGATAGGCAGCTTACTGTGACCCTCTCCTTGTTCAGTCTGGTGAGTGGGACATCAGTGTGTCTGACTATGGAGTCACCTATGACAAGTATGTTTGTTGTTGTATTTGGCCTTAAGGGCTGTGACTGCTTTGCACACTGATTTTGTGGTTTGTGTTGCCTGTGGTGTGTCATGAGGTGGCAGTTGCTTGGGTGTCTGCTTTGGAGGCCTCTGCTGTTTAGGTAAATTTTTGCTCAGATCCTCCGAGTATGTCTTTGTGTGTTTGTGTTTGATTCATTGTTGTGATAGCTTTATGTGAGACTGGTTTTGTGGTGTGTGTAGTTGCCTCTCCTCCTGTCTGGTCTTGCCAGTCCTGAGTTGAGAGAGCTCAGCCTCCAGTTTGGCTAAATAGCTGCATCTCTCGCAAGTATTTGTGTTATGTGGGAGGAGGAGAGGGTTGTTCAGGTACATGAGGCAATTGTAACATTGCCTCAATATTCCCAAATTCACCAACTGTACAGGAGAGGACGCCAGCATCTGGCCCTTCGACATGCTAGAGAAATTTAGAAGTTAGGGTTGTAACTGAATAAGAAAGGACTTAGTAAGGAAGTGGGTACTCCTGGGGGGGGGGGGTTGCTAGTGAGGGACTTTGTATAATACAGAAGTGCTAAACCTGAAAAGAAGATGCTTTTAAGACAAGTAAAAGCTTTTAGGAACAAGTGCTGCACTTTTTAGTTAAGGGATATACTGTTTAGATTACTAGTAGAGCAGTTCTAAGGGAAAAAATGAAGAACAGACTTTATGGTGCCAGAAAAAGTTTAACCTTGTTAAACGATGCTGCTCTAGTGGCAACTCCACGCTAAAACGTGCTTGATAGCAGGGGCTGGAAAGAGCCAGGAATTGACCCAAAACGGCCAATAAAACTACAGTTTCAAGTCAGTAACCACTCCCACGGGGGGCAGGGAAGCAGCTCAATGTTTTTCACTGCCACTTATCAACAGAGAGACTTTCCTTTAGCCCAAGCAAAAATGGCCTCACAGAAACGTACAAAACAGTTCAAGAGCAGAAAGCCTGTAACTGAACTTTAAGTCTCAGAAAAGTGGGAAAAAAGCAAGATTTTTTTTTGTTTTTTCAGAGATAGCAGAGGTTCACAAGTAATATCAAGTTATAACAGTGCAGTAAATGACCCCACACAAGAGTGCTAGGCCAAAGACAGAAAATATGCAAGTTTTGAGAAAAAAACAATTTTAAAATTAAGTGCAAACAGGAAATTCAGTAAACAACTTTTGGCTGTGCTCTAAATACAGCTACTAATGCAGAAATCAAGTTTAACAAGCCAGAAAATGCTCAAACTAGGCAACTATGCAGAAAAACTTATCAAATAAACAGAGGAAAAATACTTAATCTCAAAAGTGGCTCCTTTCTTCTCAGCGTTTTCTCCTCTTGGTGGGTGCTTCACCAACAGCCAACAAGCCTGAAAAGACCCCTTCCATCCCCCTTTTTTCCTAGGGCACAGACTGGATTTTTCTTTTCCTGGTCTAACCTTCTTTTGGGGGCTCCTGACAGTTAAGGCAAGAAAAACTGAGGAAATGGCATTGGCTGCCTTCCTTTGTACCCGACGTCAGGCCTAAACCGAAAGCAGCCGACGTCATATACCAAGGACTTTGGTATTCTAGCCGACTGTGGGCTACCGGAAGCCGGATAACCTATTTTGTAAGGACTGCAACAGTGAATACACTCTTAACAGTTACATTTATGGTAAGTGTACACAACTGTAATTGCTAAGCCATCCTTTGTTAAAAGGCAGTCACGACTTCCACCACTTAAGCCAAAAAAGTCTCTGGTAAGAGACTTCAGCATCTTAGGACTCCACTGCAAACCCCACCTCAAAAACAGTCCTTTCCAGACAGACAAGGGTCCATCTGACTGTTTGGACCCCAAACATCCCCTCCCATTTCCCTACACTTTTCCCTTTCTTTTCTAGCTTGGAAAAACATAATACATGATGCCTGGATGCTTTACATCATAAAAAAGGACTACTTCATGGTATGGAATTTTCTCCTGGCTTTCAGGGGCATCCCACACAACTAATCTTTCTGAAGATGAGAGCATTCTTTCTAGCACTGCATGCTTTTCAAGACATTTGCCATCTAGGACAATTGCTGTACAGAGTGTGTCCATGGTCTGATAAATCAACAGATGGGGGGGGGGGGTACCAGATCTTACCCTCTTTGTGAAGATGCTGAGAGTGTGGCAGTGAGGGATCTTTTCTGGTCACTTTCTAATAACAATGCACATTCCGGGGAAATCCACCATGAATGCAGTCAAACTAAGCAGGTCCATTCTGATTCCTCACAAGTGGCCTCACAATGTCAATGTGGCGGAGAGAATTTTCCATTGACAGTGCCAGCCATGCTGTAACTTCAGTTCTCCCTGCAACAGCAAGTTCTTTGGCCCGATTCCTCCAACAGGGGAGTCACGGAGTGATGCTCTGGTCCACGATTGATCCTCCAGACTCCTTTATGCTTACTTACTGTTAACTCTAATCCCCATCTTTCTTCAGAAAGCAGTTCGGTTGAAGAGCACAGTTATCCTCAATGCACCCTTCTAGTCTCGTCCAGTTTGGTTCCCGTTCCTCTGGCCTCCTCTTCGGCATCCAACCTCAGATCTCCTGTTACACCTTAATAACAGGGAGAAAATTGTCCTCATGGTTTCTCAAATGCCATTGATTGCTATGCAGCCAAGGGTCTTCTCCCTGTTCTGGCATATCTTATCTTCTCAAAATGCTTTCAGTAGAAAGAGTTACAAGAGTGAAAGGAAAAGGTTCGTTTTCTGGAGCCTTAGTAAAGAACTGGACCCTTTCTCAGCACCTGTGCCATTTATCCTTGAATTTTTAGCTTCTGTTTTCAGTGAAGAGCCTTGCTTCTCAGGTCCAGTTGGCTTCCATTTCTAATTTTCTGTTTGGAGAAAACTTTACCTTAGCCTCTTCTAAACTATGCAAGGCCTTCCTCAAGGGGGCTTTTCTGCTTAGATCAGCATTAAAAGATCCTACTCCTCCTTGGGATGTGACTATCATGCTTCCGGCCTTAACACAATCTGTCTTTGAACCTTCAGCCAAAGCAGACCTTAAATTTTTGTCTTGGAAAACCATTTTCCTGGTTGCTGTTGCATCGGCTACACGAGTGTCCAAACTCCAGGCTCTGTCTTCATAAACCTCACCTGTTTTTTTCACAAAGACAGGATGTCCTTGCAAAGCAGTCCACCTTTTACCCTAAGGTAGCTTCTGTGTCCAACATTAGCCAGGTCATTAATCTGTTTTGTTTCTCATCTTTTCAAATAAGGGGGGAGTATATGCTTCACCTTGTGGATGTGAATAGATGGCATCATTTTTACAATCATAGAACCATAGACTTCAGGAAATCTTAAAAAAAAAAAACACACTGTGCAGGAAGAAAACCAGGGACCTTTGGAGTTTGTCATAAGCTTTACTGTTCAGAAATAGAAGAATTAAGTAGCCAAGCAAAAACACAACTTGCACCGCAATGGCAAACTGGTGCAAGTTAAGATGATTCACCGCTTTTGTTTGTTACATGTCTGTTGTCCAACTGCTTTAGATTGCACCTGCAGACTGCATGTACAGTGTTTTAGAAATAAAAAGACATGGAGTGATGATGTAAAAAAATTACCTCCACCATCTACAGTAGCATATGATATTTAGGTTTCCATTCAGACCATGGGTTGTGTCTGTCCTGAGTCTAATTTGCCACTTAAGTTCTTTCACCTCAAGGATTGGATTGCTGTCCCTGATTATGTTTTTCACTTATTCTAGAATATTGAAAAGGAAAAGAGGTGGGTTTAGAGGAAGTTGTGGTGTGTTTTGCAAGAGCATTTTTTATGTCCCCTTTGCTGATGGCTTGGAGATGCTCTTTGATGTGTTTGCTCAACTTTCTGATGACCTTACCTATGTAGAAGGCTCCGCAGGTGGAGCATGAGCATAGGTAAACAATGTTCGTGGAGCTGCAGTCATATGCCCTACAACGGACAGCGAAGTTGACTGCTTGAAGTATGAAACTTTCTGCCATGATGATATACCTGCAGCAAATGCATTTGCCACAGGTGGGCATACCTAGGGTGGGGGGCTGGTGGTGGGGATAACCAGCTGGGAGGTTTGTTTCAGAGCAATTTTAGGCATTTTGTTTTTTTGTAGGAGAAAGGGTGGGTGAGGAACCTAATGTTTTACTGAGGTCTGGGTTAGCCTGGATGATGTCCCGGTTTGTTATGGTGGTCTGATTTCGGAAGAGTCCAGTGAGATCGGGATTGGGAATCTGCTGGAATCATTGGGCTGGACTCAGGTGGGGTTAATAAACCTGTATTTGAAAATGGATGGGGGTGCCTTGTTGCCGTTGCTGCTGACTTGAAGTATCATGTCATCAGTCAGGGCTTTCAGGTAGTGTTTGTCGAGAAATAGCTGTTTGAGGACTTGGCATTCGGCTAAGAAGGAATGTGTCATTAATTATGATGCGGCTCAGCAGCATGAGCTGTCCCTTCACAATATCTTTTTCATGAAGGGGGGGTGCTGGATTGTGATGTCCAGGTAGTTGTAGAAGGTTTGCTTCCAAAAAAATGGTGGAAGAGAACAGTTTGGTGCGAGGCTCAAAGGACAGTGAGATGTCCAGAAAGTTGGCTGAATAGACTTTACCTGACAACATGAAGTCTAAGAAGGTGATGTTATCACTGATGTGCTATAGGAATAAATATCATTCTCTGGGTGTCCCTTTCCACACAAGGAAGGTGTCTTCTATAGATCGCTTTTACAGGATGACTTTATCAAGACCAGGGAGGTGGTGAGTGTATTAGCTTCCCAGGAACTGAGCACTAGGTTGGCATAGGAGGGGTCTATTTTAGTCCCATTGCTAGTCTGCTGATTTGTTGGTATAACTTGTGGAAAGAGGAAAAAATTGTTAAGTACGAGTTGCAGTAGAACTCTGAGGGTGTGGATCCTGTTTTTGGGGGGGATCTGGGTGTGTTTGCTCAGATAATGGCAAACTAAATCTAAGCCCTTGTGGGGGGGGGGTGCTGGTGTACAGGGCTACTATGTCAAGGTTGTGGCTAATAGCCAGTTTCCACTGGATTTTTGTTGCTGGTGAATGTGGCTGAGAAAGTCCAATGAGTGCTTAGGGTAAAACTGTTTTGGACTAGGGGATCCATATAAAAGTCAAGGAGTTCTGAAATGAGCTCTGGCTTAGTTTTTTGGATGAGATGATATGTTTGGGGGGGGGTCATCTTTGTGTGCTTCGGGAATACCGAACATGAACCCATCTGTGGGTGAGTACACTAGCATGAACTCCAGCTCGTAGTCTGTGATCAGGTCACTATGGTATAACTTACTAAGGGTTTTGTCGATTTGTTTCCCAGCCTAAGGAGATCGTTTGGAGGTTCTACTAATTTGTAGTTGTCATTGGAGAGGTAATGCTGCATTTTACATAAGTAGTCTTAAGTGTGCATAATTACGGTGCCGTTACCCTTGCCTGCTTTCTTAATTCTGATACCCTGGTCACTCCAGAGTTTCTAGAGAGTGGCCTTTTTTGACTAAGGTTGTACCACTTGGGGTTGGGGTGCTGTCTTAAGACACTCTTGCTTCTCATAAACTTTGGAGAGAATGTTAATTTTGGGATACAGAGGTGGGTTGACTAGGCTCTTTTCAGTGCTGTGGAGCACCATTGTGAGGGGGGTCTTCATTCTCACTGTTGCTTTGGTTGCCTGGGGGGATGCCCTGTCATTGGGTTGGGGGGTGACCTGTAACAGAGAAAACTGAAAATCAGCTTGGTTAGATAAATCAGCTCGATAAAACAAATCAAAACTATTACAAAGATCATCAGAATATTGACTGCCATTAGTATACATATCTGTCTGTATGCCATTTCAGGTTGTTGTTAGCAAGTCTCTAAGATTAAATTTTCTGCAGTCGAGTTTTATATCTAAAGTCATATCTGTTTCTGCGTCTTTCTGCTCTGGGATAAAGTTAAGTCTCTTTTGAAGCATAGAAAGGGTGTACCCATCAATGCCTAGGTTTGTGAGGTTAAAGATTGCTTCCGTTTGTGGAAGGGTGGTGAGAGGTATAGGCTTAATACCATCACTTTCCTCTTGCTCAACCTCTGCCTCTCATACTGTCCTCCCTCCCCCTTGCCTCTGGGGTCCGTTGTCGGAATTCCGGGTGTGGATGTGATGCTGTCTTGTAATTCATTGACTGGTCATCGCTCTTCCTCTTTTCCTCCCTCGAGAGATGAGAGTCTAGGTTGGTGTGAGGGGAGGGATGTGGGTTCAGGGATAACAATTGTTTGCTGCTGTTCTGCTGTGAAGTGGGAATAACTGGGGTCAAAGTCTGATACTTTGTTTAAGCCCGATAACTGGTTTTGTGGGTGGGAGTCCACTTATCCTGCCACAAGTGGCATGGGTGAGTGAGAGGGTTGGAAAGAATTTGCTCACCTTGTGGTGACTCCTGTGTTGCAGTAATTACTGTACTTTACCAACTGATCCTCTGGCAACTGGGAAGTGTAGTCCCAGTGGTTGTATCGGTGCGTGGACTTGGATCTGGTGAGTTTGGCTTGTGGCAAAGAAAAAGCTGTTCTGTTGTGATACTACTCCTGGTGTTTAAAGAGTTTTTTTCTTTTTCTTGATGAGGGTGTCCACATGTCGAGAAACCTTGCTGTCAAGGGCATACCAGTGATGCTGGATTCCCAGAAGTGGGGATGTTTGATGATTATGACCAGGGCTTTGATTTGGTCAGTGAGCCCTTTGTTTATCTCTGCTTGGGCCGTCTGGGACTTTGAGCATTTTATTACCTGCCTCATTGAATATGTGACAGAGAGTGGAAATCCATGCTGTCCGGTTTCACTCCATTGGGGAATTTAAAGCACCTGAGTCCTTGGGGGACAATTTCATTATTAATGCAGCTGGAAAGTTACACAATGTCATACTCAGTATTTTTAAAGTTGAAGAGGAGTTTCTCCATCTTGAAAATAAGGTGCTTGCAGTTGCCGAGTGTACCTTCTAGCCCATAGGCAAAATTCCGGACTTGTTGGGTCTTGACTAATTCCTCATTGGAGCATAAAAGGAGGGATTGTTGCTGGAGGTTGCTAGTAGCTCATCCACAAAACTAGCCGCAGTCTTTTTATTTTTTGCCTATTTTTATATATTACTTGTTTTCCTTTATCTCTAGCCATAATGCAAGTTGATCAGAAAATAAGTTTCAGCTGCCTCCCCTTCTATAACTAAACCTTCTGATATTAGAAAATAATCTTTCAGCTCTATACGTACCCCTTTTGTAAGTCCATAAATTTTTGTCCCAGAGCTTTAACTTACCACATCTTATAACTTTTAATATTTTTCCTACATTATTTCCTTTCTTTTTATGCTTTCCTCTTGAATCACGGTTAAGGTCTGCTGCTGTTATATATATATCTGCGGTGGAGGTGCTGCGGTAGCGTTGTCGCCTCACAGTAAGAAGCTGTCCGGTTCGATTCTTATCTAGAGCGTCTTCTGCATGGAGACATGCTTGAATGGGTGTACCTTCATTGAAGTTTGTTCGTCAGGGCTGGTAACTCGGCACGTGAAAATCAACTACCAGTAATTAGCAGACCGGAGTTCCGCTGTGGTGACCCCTAACCAGGAAAAGCCGAAAGACGCAACAACATCACTACATAGTGTAAAGTCTGATGAAATAAGTTTTACCTTACTTAGCAATTAGTATAAGCATATAATGCTATATTTCTATATACTTACTTTTTCCATTTTAAGTTTACAATGGTTAATCTTCACATTTTTGCTAAAGTTACAACTAATATATTTACTGCATTTTGACAGAATATGGCTGTTGCAGAACATCTCTGACTTCCCAAATTCCAGATTCTTTCCTTCACAGTTTCTCTGTTTGTAATCTTCATTTGCTAAAAAGTATCATCTTCTAATATAATTAAATCTACATAAGATGTGTTGTACAATTCCAAAATCCCTGTTCTTGATGCTATATTCTTAATAATATTGCATTCTATAACTATGTCAAGAATCTAAATGGCAATGCTCAGATCTGCTCTGAGCTAAAACAGAATGGCATTAAATATACTGATCCGAAGGATATTGCCAATATCCTGGCAGATCGATTCAGTGCCAACTTCACCCCCCTCTCACCCCCTAAATGGCCCATCTCAATACCGGAAGATTGCCAAATTCCAGTAGTAACGGCCACACAGGTACAAAACGCACTCTCTAAAGCCAAGAATACAGCATCCATGCGACCATATGACATCCTGGGCTGTGTACTACATGAACTACAATATGAATTGGCACCTCACCTAAGTGTCATGTGTAATCATAGCCTCACCTCAGGTTTCGTGCCCACTGAGTGGCGCAGAGCTACAGTTATCCCAATCCACAAGGGGGGATCCACCTTGGATCCCGGAAACTACCGTCCCATCAGTCTGACAAGCCTTATCTGCAAGGCCATGGAGCGTATTATCATGGAACTTATAAACAAAGACATTGACAACCTTCAAACACTGGACCCCACCCAGTTTGGGTTTGTGAAGGGCCGATCTTGTCTCCTGAACCTGATTGACTTCTTTGAATCAGTCTCCAGAGCCATGGACAAGGGTAAGGTGGTCCACACAGCCTATCTAGACCTTGCCAAGGCCTTTGACACCACCCCCCACTCTGGAATCATAGATAAACTTACTAAGTTGGGCATTAATCCCTATGTCACCCAATGGGTTGCTAAATGGCTTACTGATAGAACCCACACTGTAAAAGTAGCCGACTCCAAATCCAGCTCCAGACAAGTGGAGTACCTCAGGGTTCAGTCCTGGGGCTGCTCTTGTTTGGCATCTACTTCTCTGAAGTACAGGTCAACATTAAGGGACTCTGGCTAACAAAGTTTGCAGATGACTGCAAACTGGGAGCCATTATTGAATCCCCAAATGATGTGGATACTCTACAAAAGGGCCTTACAGAAACATATGCTTGGTGCCAGAGCCATGGGCTCAAGCTCAATGCCAAGAAATGTATTGTTATCCCCTTTGGGAAAAAACATGTATCCATGAATTACCATATAGGTGGCAGTACACTGAACACAGAAAGTGTGATAAGAGATTTAGGGACACAGGTGGACAGTGGTCTCACCTTCGATAACCACATCGCCACAACAGTCAAGAAATCCTTCTATGTGGCACACCTCATCACGAAGGGCTTTTCATCCAGAAAAAAGGAGGTCATTATCCCACTGTACTCATCCCTCATTAGAACCATTATAGAATACAACGCCCCATTTGGTATGTACCTCTCAAGACATCTGCAACAACTGGAAAGACCTCAGAAATACCTCACTAAAAGAATCACAGGCCTAAAGCAGATGCCCTACGCTGACTGCCTTAAAAAATTCCAGCTATACTCTGTCGCATATCGTCTACTCAGAGGCGATCTCTGCTTAACATACAAGGCCATGTCAAACCCAGAGCTGTTGGACATGCTACACTTAAAGAAATCCCAATCCCTCAGAGCTACATGCTCCAGGGATCTAAACCTTGTCATCACAATAAACAAAACATGCTGGAGGGATAGGTTCCTGACCCAGAGACTCCCCAGACTCTGGAATAGATTGCCCATACATGTCAAGCAGAGTGCCTCTTTGGACCTCTTAAAGAGGAACCTTGACGATTGGATGGGAGAAAGGAAATTCACCCCAGGGATCATGTCAGTCGCCCTGCTAGACAGGGGTCCAGGAAAGTAAATAATGTGGGAAGAAATAGCCAGGAAATTGTTATGGCTAGGCTTGTATAGGCCCTAGGGCTGATAGCCTAGTACCAACATATGAACCTATATACACATTTATGGAAAGCACTCTACAATTTTAATTTTCCCTGTTCTTTAGAGTCATGGTTTCATAAGTGCATAACTAATTAATAGGCTAACTTAATGTGCCATTCTTAGTCTAGCCAATTTCCCTGCCAAAGGTGTCTGAATCCAACATCTTAACCATTTTACCAGCTTCAGTCATTAGCTGTATATATTCTTTTGTGTCCATTTCCTTTCTTTTTTTCCTGTTGTACTTAGCCCTTTAAATTTTCGTTTTCTATTTTTATCCTTATACCAGTTAAATTATTTGGTGTCCTCTCTATTTTTTCTTCTGATTTTTGTTCTTTCTGCTACTAAAATGTCTGTTAATTCTTTCTTTTTTCCCTTACTCTTATTTTCATTTTTTGCATTCCGTCCATAAAGGTCCAATTCTGTTGAATTTATAATATTTTGATTCACATTTTTTTGCATCATGTCCCATTTCTCCACAAATGTAACATTTTCTTTTGTCACAGTTATTTATAAAATGTCCTTTTTCACACACACAAAAAAGTTTTAGGTTGTCCTCCATATTTTACGACACACCTATTTCCCTCCACACATTTATCATGCTTGGTATATGTGTGTGTGTGTATGTATGCATGTGTGTGTATGTATGTATATATATATATATATATATATATATATGTAAATATATAGATATATATAGATACATGTATGTAGATACATATATATATATAATATATATATATATATCTCATATTTCTCTTTCTATTTTTAATGCACTGTTGCAATCCCAGCCACCAGTCCATAAATCCCTTTTGTCATAAACGTTTGTAATGTCTAGTACTACGTCACATAAAGTTTTCAAATATCCTTTTCAAAATCTCTCTACCTTGGTTTGAAATTGTTTTCCTGTTAAATGCTTTATCACGTAAAGATTCCATGGGTTACAGTCTCTTCATATTCTCCAAGAAAATTTTCCATTGAAAAAAATGGTCTCAAATATGTCACAAAATATCTATGTTAATAAGAATAAATGCTCTTACCTCATGCTTTTACAGCCAAAGGAGCTATGAAGTTGTCTTAGACTTTTATCTGTCCATTTC
The DNA here is from genome assembly GCF_019279795.1 of Protopterus annectens. NCBI lineage: Eukaryota > Metazoa > Chordata > Ceratodontiformes > Protopteridae > Protopterus > Protopterus annectens. The sequence continues at coordinate 290,512,583 of NC_056742.1, forward strand.
TGTCTCTCCTGTACTTCAAATCCTTACCACATAGCAATTTTTCATTTTCTTCTGCCACCTTTTCTGCTACTCCCCTTCCATCTTCTTTACTTTCTCTGCATATGCTTTTCTTTTTCATCTCAACACTATTCTTTGGGATTGTCTACAGTTTTCTTTGTATTTTCTCCATAATGTCCCCCCTGGAAACATCTCCATATTCTGGCTCAGTCTGCATCACATTTTCTTTGTCATCCCGCAACCTTCCTGACTGGAGGATTGTAATTCTGCATTCACTGTTCACTGACCCATCTCCATCAAACAGATTTCCTCAGAGTCCCATACATGTTCCACAGTCTCAATATTTGCGTTCCTCCCCCATTTCTCTCATCTCTACATTATCTCCCTCCCTGTTTTTCCGGGCCACACCTGCACCTGTAACAGAAATAGGAAGTGCTTCTGGAAAATGGGTCCCGCTCGTAACCAGGATGACTAGGGGAAGTTCCCAGGTGCCCTGGCCAAATTTGCCTCAGAATAAATACCACTCCAGGTCTATACTGAAAAGAGACCACTAGTTTAGAGGGACAGACCTGGTCAAAAATGGATTAAATACATTTAAATTTGTTTATTTATAAATTTAAGGTGTTCTTAATCAGGTTATTTTGTTGAAGCCCCATGATATACAGTCATAAGGTACTGCACAAACGCAAGAAACCAGTGTAGGAAAAAACAAAAAAAGCTGTTTGCATCACATTTGCTCTTATGCTGTGCTTGAATATTCTCAATAGTTCAGTCTTACTCTGACGAAAGTTGTTTTTTAAGCAGGGAATGAACTTGCAAATAGAATAAAGTAGGCACTTTTACATGCAACTTCAGGTTTGTCAGCTAGTGCCGTGTGAAAATCTGAAGGTTCACAGGCACAGTGAATTTTAGTCTCACTTGATAAACACGTAGTAGATAAATTAGATAAGCTGTGATTTACTTCTATCATTCTGCTACTATACCAAGTGACGATACAACCATTACACTTTTGGCCAATGCTCAGTCTTGTAACAATATGTATGCCATTACAAAAACTGTAGGTTTATCAGCTCTCATACTTACTGCATTTGCAGTTCATTTTGTCATGAAGTTTAACACAGAATAAACTGCAGTAAGATATCTTTGATATAAGCCTCTCTTGTTGTGGGACAGATTAAGTACTGAAATTCCTGGCAATGTAATATTAGTCATTGCACTTTTTCCTCTAAAATGAGACCTTTAATTTGATAAATTACAGAAACATGAAAAACAAATATGGAGAAATAAAAAAGTAAAAATCTTATTTACTGAAGTGCAGTTCATACACACATTTTGTGATGGTGTTACAAATAGTACCTCCACTCCACACACATTTCTGATTATTCTCCAGTAGTCTTCTCCCAGTCCAGAGCACATTGATTCTTGCTTTCTCTTGAGTGATGGCTCCCTGTTTTTCATTATTTTGTGTTTATTTCTTTTATTACTAGGGTAATCCATAGGACGACTTGCACTTTTGCCATTTAATCTTATATTGGGTCTGTTTATCTCTTACAAGTATCTGTTACTTATTGATTTATACTGGTCATAAAGTCCTCTGTGACATTTAGAAAGCCCCTTATCTTTGGGAAGTCCCTCTAATTAAGAGGTATGTATCCAAGCCTCAGTGGTAATGTCTGCACATTGCTAGCATCATTCGGCACTCACTGTAGCATCTTATTCAACCTAGGCTCTGTATAGAAATACTGTTGTAGGTATTTCCTACCAAAACTTGAAATTTCCTTTCTCTTATTTGCCAGGGGGCTTTATAAATCTCACTCTATTTCTTGGGGCTAAACATTTTCCTAAACTCTGCTCCCAACCCCTTTCAAGTCTAACTTTTATTGGACCCTTAGTTTATCATTTTATTTACTTTAGATGCTGCCAGGGTCCAGTCTTGACATTGTATATCTACAAAGAATGGCTCCCAGCCTTTTGCTTTAGGGTTACTAACCACTTTCACTCTTGATCCTTCCTCCAAATGTTTTCTATGTCAAAGTCCATCTTGCTATGATAACCAGCCCCAATTTTTTTCTTTTCTGTTTCATGTCATTTATTCCTACATTTAGGAGTGTACTAACTCCCTAGTGAAATGTTAGCTGTTAAAATGCTGAGTGCTGACAGGTGGAAATCGGATCAATAATGCCAGAGAAGAGCTAATCCCTACATTGCTCTTCTCTCTCAAACTTTGGGTGGGGGGCAACCCCAAACATCTTCTGAATTTAAATATGCCAACTCCTGCTATACCTTAGAGAAAAGGGAATATTCCATCTCTAACTTAGTGTGTATGTGCATATTTATGTATGTGTATGTCTATATATATACGTATATCAAAGTCAAAGTAAACTTAATTGTCATTTAGAACTACACACGTGTAGCCTAAATTAAATTTTGTGCATCAACTCAATTCTTGAGATTACAAAGTAAAGTGAAACAACACATACAGGTACTAACATACAATACTACCCCAATACATGCAAGAAAGAGTAGAGACATTTGCCAACACTCATAAGAAAAGAATACCTCCCCTGAGTTAAATTAGCCATCCTGTTTAAAATAATACAGATTGAAATGCATAAGTTATTTGTCTAATATTGCACTTCAGTGAGTTAAATACTGATATATTCACACATACATATATATATGTGTGTGTGTATGTATGTATATATATATATATATATATATATATATATATATATATAAATGTGTGTATGTGTATATATATATATATCTATGGTTCCTATCAGATGACCGAGGACGCATTTTGTCGAATGCGTCTTGGTCGAACTTGAAATGTCGAAAAGGCAAAATGACGAAGTGGCATATAAGCAAATTCTTTCCCTGGGAAAGAAGTTGCTTGTCAGCTTCCGTCACTTATGCCATATTAGCCACTGTAGTGCGATCTCGGAGTTGGTATATTTAAGTAGGGGGGTGTGGGTGGGGGGGCAAAGCCCCCCACTTTATGCAGTGTTTTAATGCCTTTTTTTGTTTGTTTGTTTTTTGTTTTGGGAACAGCGATTTTTTTTTTTTTTTTTTTTTTTTTTCCCCCTGAGAAAAAAATCGCTGTTCTGGTTGTTCAATGTCTTGTAAATTTGAACTTTTGAGTTCAATATAACAACGTTCAATCATTTGATAGCTGGTTCTTTTTATATACATATATATATATATATATATATATATATATATATATATATATACACACACACACACACATAAACACACATGTATACGCACACATCCGTTTTTTTCTTTTTTCCAGTCATTCAGTCTTCTTGTTTCTTATACCACTCTAGTGGATCCTGACATTTCAAATGGTTTTTGGGCAGTATCCTACTGTATGTTTCCCCTTGATTACTTGTTCATTCTTTCATGCCAGTGCCTCCTGTGTCCTTTTCAAAAATGGTGGTGCTCTGCCCCTTTCAGATTTTCAATAAACAATTTCGGGATTTACCCCTTAGTCTTTTTATATAGAGTGCCCAAGTTCCACCTGTCTACGCTTGTTTCCTTGAGATTGTCAAATTTACAAATGCTCAACTGTGAAGTTATCTAACATGCCCATTAATTAGGCGCTACTAAACATCCAGTATCTCTTGTTTTAATAATTTTCCTGTGTAATTCTATGTGTAGATTGACCTGGGGTGGGGGATGCTCTGCATTTATTTGAACTGTTCCATTATTGTATATAGTTTTGTAGCAGTTATGTGCAAGTAGGTATTCCCTGTCTTTGCAATACTTTAAAAAGATAGATCCAATTCACTCTATCAGGTGCTAACACAGCATCTACACTTATTACAATCTGCCTGCTTATTGGGTCACTAGTAATGTTTTGATGGGGTTGTGAAATGTTCGCCTTCCCTTTAAGAACACTGGTCCTTATGTGCTACTTGCATGGCTGTTTATGCCAATCTCACAACTAATTTTGCCATAGATATATTATAATCTTGGTTTTATTCCAAAATAGGTCTTTATGAGCTGGGGTAGTAATGGATCTTTTCTTGGCTTTATTATTACTGACATTACAGCTCCCTTCCATGGGTGGGTTAGGGTCAAAGTCATTAGGACTTGCCTCATGTCACTTAATCCTAGTTGATAGAGCTCTATTTGGGTCCCATCTAGGCCTGGGGTCGTCCCTCAGGCCAGTTTGCTAATAATCTCCTCTAGTTTCTCCGATGTAATAGGCTTTATCAGCTTACCAGCTAATTCTTTATCTAGCATCTGCTATTTTAAAATTAAGTATTCAGTTTGTTCTGTTTTCTCCTTTTTCAGGTTGTGGGAGTAGAGGTGTTGAGAGTAGCCCTGGTAGGTACTCCAGTATTTTTGTTGGCTCATTAGAGATCTTATTTTCTTTATCCCTTGCACTAAATACCCATCTCTGTTTTACTATGTCTTAATCTCACCACAAGGATTCATTGTGCTCTTAGGGTATTTCCCGGGAAATGTTTCCAAACTACTTTGCTTTTAAAGTCCTGCTCCCTGTCTAGCACTTTAAATCCTAGTCCCTTAATTTTCTCCAGTTCTTCAGTGTGTTTGTTGAAGATCAGTTAAATGTCCTCTTGCTGCTTCCAGATGCATTCTGTCTATTTTTTTTTTTTTTAACTTACAAATAAAGATTTTCTTTCTATTATGCTTTTAGTCTGTTCTAGCTGGTTGTCAATCCTGTTTCCAGGTTTTCTTCCCTTATGAAGTCCCCAGCAATTTTTGACCAGTACAGTTGAAAGTTGAGAGAGCCCATACCCTTTTGGGGAAATGCCAGTGTTTCATCCTTAACAAAACAGATTAGAAAAGACAAAGACAAGTAGGCATGATCAGAGGAAACTATAGGGAAGATGCTTTTTGCTTTGTTAGTATGGGCATCATCTTTCGATATGTAGAATCTATTTATACGGGAGACCTTCACAATCACTGGAAAATGTTTGCTTGCATTGGCTTTGCATACATCTTCCATGTTTAGCAATCTTCTAAGTGATATGAAATATTCCCCATGTCCCTTTTTTTTTTCTTCCCTTAGCAGTCCATTTCTTCCCTACACGTGTGTCTGATTGCTAAATTAGTCTCCTACCCACAGAAGCAGACCCACCTAAAATGCTGTACAAGTGCTGTAATCTGAAGGCACATGCATCTAAATTCTAGAGATGCTTTTAGAGGTTTCTATATACTTCTCACAGTTACTAATTTGGTGTTGAGAATATTGCTGCAGCTACACTGAAACTTAAGTGAACTACAGATAAGTATAGTTGTTCTCGTATTTGTCCCCAGGTACGTGGTATATAATATAATGGAAAATCAAAATCTTGCTTATTTCTTGTGGTCAGAGGCATTAAATTGCATCTGTGTAGTAGCATATGTAGTAGTTTGTTAAAAAAAAAAAAAAAAAAGTCCCATCACTATTTGCCTTTGAATTCTGTTTCCTAACCAATTATATTCCAAGTCATTGCTTTCATTTAACTCTTACATTTTTAGTAGTTTGCAGTCATGACTGGACTGGTATGTGTTTTACTTTCTTTTTACCCTTCTGTCTTGTAGTAGTACCTTAGGACTTGCCCCCCCTTTTTTATGTATATTCTCCTATACTTAGTGTGCAGACACTTTAGTCATTTGTAATGCATTTTTTAACATATAACCAAGTTTAACCAAGTAACTGCTGTATACACAAACAGGTTATTAAATGGCTTTATCATATTGCAAAACATTGCAACAGTGTGACATTTGGATTTCAGTCCATTGCTTTCTAGCTCCCAAGGTTTGATACCCTGTGTTCTCATTGCTGCTAGGGCAATATTCATCATCTTGGGTTGATATCCGAAGGCAAGAGTGTTGCCCAGCTCCACTCTTGCATGTCCCGCAATGTTTGTTGCCTCTATTTTGTGCCAACATTTTGTTCATTATTACAGGGAATGTCTTCCTTTTTTTTTTTTTTTTTTGTGCAGGTCGGCTTCATTTGCCCTCGTAATTTCACGTATGGCAACTTTGATACTAGCTACCCAATTCTTCTGTATTGCTCCCATAGTTCTTGATTTTTCATTGTTTAGTTTCTGTTTTTCTGGTTGCCAGAATTTTCCAAAATAGTTTTTTTCAGCTCGTATGGTGGGAACTACTCTAATATTTTTCATGGGGAGGCTTTATTTGCCAGTGTTTGAGGAGAATGTAATCAGTGGTCCCTCTCAATCCTTATCTCCTGATAAGGTAGCCCTGTCCATTCTGATAATACTCATTAATACTCGCATATATGTTTTGGGATCCCTGCCTTTTTTTTTTTTTTTGATGTCCGAGCATCTCATTTTCTTTCTTCAGGCTCTGTCCTCCATAGCCATCATTTTTATTTTTTAGCTGTTCTCCTCTGATTTGGTTGTTTGAGTTTGTCCTTGCTTGACCTCCTTTTGTAAAACCTTAACTGCATCATAATTTTGTGTAAGGGCCTGCTTCATCTTTGCCAATTGCTTCTCAGTCTCTCAGGAGCGCCCAGTTTCTTCTCTGATGCAGGCTTCTGTTAACCAGATGTGTAATCCTAATGTTAACTTCCTTGAATGTTCCATCCCTTTCCATGCAGCTTATAATATAGAGAGTTATGAGGGGGTAGCCAATCGTAACCAGCTTGTTTGACACATGGATCCTAAGAAATTTTACCTCGTGAGCAAAGTTTGAGAGGTGAATCTTGGCCTCTGTGTCTGGAGTACATAATAAAAGGGTTATGATTGGAAACCTGATCATAATTCTTTGCAGTGCTTGGAGCTTTATCTGCTCCATGTTTAAGTAGTTATAGGAGAAGAAAAATGCCAAGTGTTTTGCTGGCTTTCAAAGCTGTAAAGAACTTGGCGAGTGCTGTCAGATAGTGTAAGAGATGCGCTATAAAAAGTTGGACATATTAGTGGCACAGACAGTACATAGAAACAAATTAAATTTTTGTTCTGCTACTGTTTGCTAACTGATACTGGCAGGTTTAACTGCTTAGGGTAATACTTGATCTTAACAGCTGAAGCAGGAGGTGCTTAATATTTGTTAATATTTGGTATCACCCTGTAGAAGAGCTTAACTGATTTGTGTTTTTCCAGATGTTGCGTAATCACCATGCACTACTAAGCTGTTAAGAAAAGTCATTGATCATCTCCGCATGAACTGTTTTGTCTCTCTCCTTGATGCATCAGCACTTTTATACCAAATGAAGAATGCTTGCTATTGCCTAGTAGTCACGTGCATTAATTTGACTTGTAATTGATTAGAAATTATATTAAAAGTACAGCTGCACCTAATCTCATTCCAACACCTTTTGAAGACCAAATGCAATAAATCAATCTAATTCTGGTGGCTCTGTCGTGGCCAAGACAGCCAGATTTTTCTCCTTTGAACTGTAACAGCTGGAGAAGTTTAACCACCTTTCCAGGAAAGGCAAAGGACCAGACATGTTGTAAGCTGTCCATTTTGTGTGTTGCATCAAGTAGTGACCCAGTACTTGTAAATTCCCTCCCCACCCCCCAGTGTGACCGGTCTTTCTCTGTAGAGTGGCTGGGTTAACTTCTTTACATGTTTTTCTAAGACTGGAAGCTAAGTGGAGGTGTCAAGAGAATTTCTCTTTGTCTCTATGTAATTGTGACATTAGTTTGAGAGAGGGGGCATAATTGAAGTAATCTCGAGGGACTGATGGAAAAATCTGTAACTTATGTTGTCTGATTTGTAAGATGAAAATTTCCTTGCAATGTTGTATAGCCAATGTCTTTTTTGTCCATTCCTCAACTGATGCGTCCTGAATCCAACTTCTGATCTGTCCTAGACCACTCTATAGACTTTAGGCTCCATAGATTGAGCTCTTCCCCTTATGCATAATTCCCCCAGCTATAGATGTATATATATATATATATATATATATATATATATATATATATATATATATATATGTGTGTGTGTGTGTATATGTAAATATATTAAATTTTCTGAACTTTCGTGTTGGAGTTGGTGTTTGAGCCTTAAGCCCTTGCATGTGTTGTGGCTACCCCTGTGGTTTATCTTTCTACTATCATTGCTGGTTTTTCTGTTCCCTTTACCTATAATGAGGTATTTATAATTACCATTGTTGGTATTTTCCTTACTTTCCTACTATTTCAGGAAAAATCTGCTGGTTTTAAAATGTGTTCTGCTTGTGGGCACAAGATTCTGAACTCTGTCAACCATTTTCAATGCGTCTCTTGCCTGGCCATCTTAATGTTAATTGTGGCATTTATTCTGCCTTTAATAACAGGACTTTGGTCAAGAGAAAGAATAAGTTAATCCTCAAAAGTCTTCTCCCATCTTCTACTTCATCTGCTTTTGGAGCTCCCTCTTCCTCCCTACCTGAGACTCCTGATTACGTCTCTGATCTGAAGACTAGCCTTTCTTCGACTCCAACACCACTTACTCAGACGGGTCTGACTTTGTTGGATCCAGAAGGATCTTTGGGCCATTGTGCCCCTGATACTCTTGGAGCTGTCCCTTTCTCTTGGAGATTTGGCAGTAGACAGCTCAGCTGTTAACCTATGCTTTGAGGATGGAGCTGGAGTGGATTGGGTTTCAGCCCTCACAGGCTTCTTCGGATCCAGTGGAGCTTTTGTGGTAGTGGAGAGAGCTTTTTCCTCTTCAGTGGAAAAGACATTCATACCCCTTTCGGGTCCTCCCCACACTCAGCTGTCTAACATGGAAGCTAGGTCTTTTCATCCCATCACATCGGTACAACCATTCCCGTCAATCCTTGAGACTGCTCTCATACAGAACACCGCTGGTACTCTGAGTCCTCTCTGGAACCTCCCACTGAAGAGCCCCGTCAGAAGCGGATGTGTAAAAGGAGGCACCTAGGCTCTCTCCACACGAGTCATTAACTGAAGACACCAGATCAGCTCTTGAGGATATTTACTTCAGGGAGATACTCCAGCCTGTTAAACAGGATGGTCTTCTGACCTCCCACTTCGCAAGATTAGTCTGCGTTCCTTGAGGCTTTCATAACTGGCTCAGCAATGACTTGGGTAGCCCGGTGGATGAGATGGTAGACCTCATTTCCCACCTTGCTTGGAAGGATTTGGACGTCACAGAGCCCATTTCCAAATGGACAGGTATCTCATTGCACCAAAAGAGAGGGCACATCGGAGCAAGGGTCCTTCTGTTGATGCTATGGTGGTTGCAACAGCCACTAAGGAAGAGGTAGCGGAACAGAGCTCCACTGTCCATCACTTCTAATAGAGAATCTAGGGCTTTGGACAGATTCGGGATGCATGTTTAGGCATCAGCGACATTTACCCTCGGGTATCTGAACTATTTGGTACATGATACGATATTTCAGAGGGAATTGATCAAGCACTTCTCTAATACTGTCTGGATCTATGTCTGTGGAAGATAACAAAACAGTTTCTTCATAACTGTCCACCCTTCAGTCTTTATCCAGTACTTCCATGAAACTGATCTTGCATGCCTCAGAGGGAGCTGCGGGTTCAGGCTTAACTGTTAGAAAGCATGCTTGGTTATGCCTCTGTGACTTTGCGGAGCCCTACATGTCTTTGTTCATCAGTGTTCCTTTTGATGGATTCACCTTATTTGTCCCTCAGGTGAAAACTTTCAACTCTCTTCAGGAGTGAGCAAGATGGGAAGATGCACACTGCATTTTCCCGTAACCAGAGATGTGGTGGAAAATTGTAGTTCAGAAAGTCGCAAGGTACTTCCCAAGACTGCTGTGGAGAAAGGTCCCGTCATGGCAGAGGGGGGAATTCTAATGGAGACCCCACCATAGTGGCAGAGGTGGCTTGCAGCATCAGTGCTTCAGAGCTCCTTTCTTGGAGAAGCCATATCAGTGTTCCTGAAGGGTTACCCAACTGCTGCTCTCTGGAGGGAGGCAGGGGACACCTGCCTCTGCACCCACAAGCCTGGACAGCCATTATCAAAGGTTTTTGGGTGCAGTACACTTACGTCCAGAGGTTTTCATACCATTTTCCCCTTCCCCACTGAAACACTAAAAGAATTCCTGACATTCCATCAAGTCAGACGAAAGTTACAGCTGCAGAAGTACACATGTTTCTAGACAAGAGTCATCCAAACCCGTCTCACCATATCAACAAGTTTTCAGAACTTGAGATTCCAGTTAGTGCCAAAAAAGACCATGGGCTAAGGCCAATTTTGGATCTTGGCAGTTTAAACCAGTTTGTGAAACACTGTAAGTTCCACATGGTCATAGTTCAGTAAATCCTATCTTTCTCAAGGAAGGATGATTGGATGTTCTCTCGATCTTCAAGACGTGTGACTAACATATCATAATACACAGGCACTCCACTAGATGTCTGCACTTCAGGCTGGGTGCCAGTCACTACCAGTTCAGAGCCTTGCCCTTTGGTCTCACCTCAGCCCCTAGGGTGTTCACCAAATGCATGGCAGTAGTTACAGCTCACCTGAGACTGAAGGGATTCTGGGCATTTCCACATGTAGACGATTCACTATCTGCTTTCACCAAGCCTCTACCAATTCAAACCAAGGGATCACTTGCTCCATATCTGTTCCAAGCTGGGATTGCTATAAATCTCTCCGTCTGAACTTTATCCACTTCAAACTCTGAAGTTTATTGGAGCCTGCCACGATACCTGGGTGCAAGTGGCAAGCCTGCCACTAACGAGATTAGAGACCTTAAGAAAATGGACCCTACACACCCTTAGGTTTCGTTCACCTCTAGCCAGGTTAATTCTGCTGCTCTTGAGTTCGATGGCAGCCTCCATAGTGCTGGTTCTCTTGGCATCTTTTCACATCTGAGTGCTACAGTGGACTCTAGCAGTACAGTGAGTGGTCAGTAAGTCATCAGCCATTAACAACTCCCATTCACATCACAGGTGTTTGCAGATGATACATAGCATGGTGGATTCATACAGAGTAGGTTTCCCCGGGCAGTCCTTTCATTCTTCCCTCTCTGGGGCCACAGTGACTATGGATACCTCCCAACTGGGGGTGGTGCATAGATATTACTTTGGGAAGATAGTCCAAGACCCCTGGTCTCAGATAGAGGCCAATCTTCACATCAGCATGCTAGAAATAAGAGCAGTCCTGTTGTTGCAGGTGTTTCAAGATGTTCTTCCTCTGGAATGATTGCAGTTCATACAGGCAATATATCTGTGGTCTGGTACATCGACAAACAAAGGAGAAATGTCCTACCCACTTTGCAGGGAGACTGTGGCAGTTTGGCAGTAGACCATCTCTTCTGGCTGCTTTCAGTTGACAATGTATATTTTAGGGAAAACCAGTGTGTTAGCAGACAAACTGATCAGGTCCATCTTACTTTCTCACAAGTGGTCAGTCAACCAGTCAGTGGTGGAAATATTTCATTAATGGCATCAACTATGCTGCAGCCTCTTTGCTTTTCCCCTCAATGCCAAGTGCAGGAGGTACTTTATGCCCCTCACCCCAAGGGGGAGTCATTGAGAGACTCTAATCCATAATTGGCCCTCCAGTCTATTATATGCCTTCCTCCCACTCCTCTCATCCCAGAGTTTATTCAGAAAACATTACAGCAGAAGAGCAATGTTATCCTCATTACTCCATTTTGGCCTCATCAAGTGTAGTTTATTTTCCTGTGGCGTCACCTAGTTAACCCTCCCTGGTTGCTGGATCCTGTTCTGGACCTTCTGTTTCACCCGGACATATCTTTTAAATTGACCACATGGTTTCTCCACTTCCATTGATGGCTAGAAGTTTCAGGCTTTCTTCTCCTGTCCATCACATTCTAATATTGTCCCTAAAAGCCTCTACAAGGAAAATTTTGCAAAAGTAAATGGAAAATATTTTCTATTTAGGGCCATCAGAGACAGAGCTCTTGTTTGGCACCAGTTCTGGCTTTTCTTTATTTCCTAGCCTCCATTTTAAATAGAGTTAGTTATTCAACTGTCAAGTACAATTGACTTTTTTTACCTGGGATTGGATCATTCATACTAGCTTCCTTAAAATTGTGTAATGCTTTCATTAAGGATACCTTGCTGCTTTGGCCCCAGTTAAGGATCCTGTCCTTCCATGGAATCTTAAACTAATTCTTCAGGCCATTACTCAACCTACCTTTGAACCTTCAACAAGGACAGAGTTGAAATTCTTGTCCTAAGAAACTCTAGTCGCCATTACTTGTACTAGATTGGTATCCGAACTAAGCCTTTCCTGATTTTCAAAAGGACATGGTATCACTTCAGACTAATTCCTCCATCCTTTTCCAAAGCCAGATTTGTCACAGCACTGACAAAAGTGACTCCAGCCAGATGCCTCATTAATAACATTGCCTTTATTTACAGGAGCAAAAGCCTGCCATTACAAAAACATCATAAAGCACACTTCACCAGGTCTGTGGCTACATCACCTGCTTTTTGGTCTAAAGTATCTATAGATGACATCTGTGCAGCTGCTGCATGGTCCAGTGCTCATACCTTTATAGCTCATTAGAAATTGGACATATCAAGAATTAGGGCAGCTTTTGACTCTGTGGTACTCTGGAATAACCTTCCTTGAAGACCACCCAACATTACTCGAGCTGGGGACTCTGTCCCGTCAGTTGAAGAATGGATGAAAAAGACATTGGGTGTTATAGTTATGTACTCACTACAACTCTACGTCTGTGTTGTCTGTTTTTATCTTTCCTCAACTTCCCACCCACCATTCCCCCTTCCCTTTTTGTTTGTATCCTGGTATGAATTGAGGGATATTCCTGATTAGTTTCTGCTGTCTGCACTCCAGAGTACATCTTCTGAGTCTTCTTGCTTCCTGCCTTTTCACCATCTATGCTCCTTAACTCGGAGATTACTATTGGCTGTTTTAACATTTTCCATTGTGATTAAATCGAGGGCACACTTGATCTGAAGTATCTCGAGTAGTCAGGGGATTATGGGTAAGGGGAGGAGGTCAAGCTGTGGAGCCTAAAATCTACAGTGTGGCTGAGGACAGATCTGAGACCCATAGGTTAAGGAACGACAAACAAAGACAGCCACAGATGCAGAGTTATGGTGAATACATAACTATTTTTTTTTCTCTGACCCTAGTCACAGAAGTGTGTCCTTGGACTAGCTGCCCTACCCATTTAACATATAGATTAGTTTAACTGAATAAGTGGGCTAGTGTGATCGTTTTGGCCATGTAATATGAGCTGCAAAGTGTAAATAAGTGAATATGTTCAAACCCCCCCCAGTTTAGTGTAACTGGTTAACCCATGTGTTTTGGAGGTAGGAGGAAGCAAGAGTAAGAGGAAAAATTGCACTTTCAAGGGAGGTGGTGCAGACTCTCTGCATATAGTTGCCAGAACTCTGAACTTGAAAGATTGTCAGGTCAGGATTGTAGCACTGAGCTACTTTGCTGTCCATAAACAAGTGGTTGGGATTCTTAGTGCAATTATTTCCATTAGGTGCCACCATAAAAATATTTCATTCTGATGCATATACCCTGCAAAACACTACAGATTACTTTTTCTGGCGCTAATGTCTTTACTAAATATTTTGTGTTAAAACAGCATCTACAGAGACGAAAGCAAAGGTGTGCTGTGTAGAAGAGGATATTCATTATATTCAGCTTTTTGTCACAGTGAAGGATCTAAAGGTAATGTATTACATTGTATTATGTAGTTATGAAAATTAAACCATGTATGCTTTTCCATATTCCCACTTAACTTGTTAGTTACATTATAATGTAGCCTAGCCTAACAGCTACCCAGTTTAGCTCTATGTTCTTCCAGTGTTGGAGCAAGCCTCACCTCTACATCTGTTTGCCATGAAGTTGCCTATTCTTAGATGTTTACAGGTGAATATTTGAGGACCATTTGCATGTCTTGCCTGTAGAAGAAGGAACTTGATCCTTCTGGCATGTTGGAAGAAGAAACTTCAGTGGCTTAATTTTCTGAGGAGAAAGTATGTTTTACACTTGAACCAGATGAGTCCCATTAGAGCAGTGGCCACTTTTTAGAGGAGACTCAATGTGGTATCCATCCTGAATGGGGGAAATTTAGCCAGGTCACCAGGAAGCTTCCCTTACTCTTTTCCGTAAGTGCAGTGGGATTTTCATCCACCTGAGCTTCCTCCAGCACAGGCAGATTGGGCTGTGGTTTAACGTCGTATCCAAAAGAAAGTTTGATTCCTTCCACATCATTTTGCCTACTTTGTGACACTCGAGCAATTAACCAGAAAGTGCTCTTGAAACACCCCTGAAATGGGATACTTCGTCTGTTGGGCTTACCCAGTTTATAAAATAAAAACATTTTTATAATGTAAAATCACTTTAAACTGGGCTGATAGGTTATCTGTTAGGTAATTTTAATATGATGCAATATTTAGGATACAGCAAATATGGAAGTAATCTGATACACGTCAGGATTTGTTTATAATGAAATGCGTGTGTGTAAAGACGTGCTTGTGTCCATACACAATTCCTTGCTTGTTTTCAGTGAGACCATCATTGAAGCCTGTTCTGTCAATCTCTTCAGCATTGACTTCCCAAGCCATTAACTGAGAGTCTGAGTGGCATTGCTGAATGTAAAATGCTAACTTTCTATCATGTGATCACACACTTACCAGTGTAAGCGGGGGGGTTCTGCCATTACTCATTAAAACTGACTGGTGGCACTCAGTGGTTGTCATTGTGTCTCCATATAATTAATGCTGACTTACATAGCTTTATAGTTGGCTGATCAGATAAAAATGTTTTGCCCACCTTGTTTGTCTTGTCCAAGTAGCAGCAGCATATTCCCTCCAAGGAGTTAGTGTTGGTCTTCTGTCAGTTAGATACTGATGTAGTCTGGTGTAATCTGGTACACAGCTCCTGTATATATCCTGCTTGATTGTGCTTTTCTTCATGTCATTTTGTGTTTTCCTCATTTTCTTTTTATCCCAGAGAAGGCAGCCTATTTTTTCTTCAGCAGACCGTTGTTAGTTCAACAGTAGTATCTGTTAACTTCTGTTGGTGATAGGCAAGCATTCTAAAGATTTTCGGTTAGAATCTGTTTTGCCTAAACCTAAAGGTAATATTGGTGACAGTGAGCACTGCAGTGTGTTTAAGTAGGCTACTTAATTATGGGAGCAAAGATCAAATCCCTTTGACATAGAAGAGTCTCAGATTTTTTGGGGGGAGGGGGCTGTTCCCATTCATGCAATAAAGCCTCTTTGATCATCTTTCTGACCAGTTTAATTAGCTAGCACCATGACTATGATTGTTGCAACACGCATTAAGTTAGTGGCTCAGGGAAAGGCTTCAGTTGTCAGGTGTGCGAGTTTAGTGAAGGTTATTGTGCCCACTTGTTTCTTAGGAGTGACGGTAGCAATGCTTGTTCATGTCATGCAAAGTGTACCAATTTCCTCAGTGTTCTTGTACGAGGTGAGGTTAGTTGTTGGTTTACTTCACACTTGTGGTTGACAGTTAAGTACCTTATCCATGGCAGGTTTTCAACAGCGAACTTGAGTGGGCATGCATAAGATGTTTGATACCTAATAGGAAACTGCCCCCTTGAAGGCGGTCTGTAATGTCTTCTGTTAACTGGTTCTCAAGGGGATTAAACGGAATAGTTGACTGAGAAGGAGGGCTGATCAGCATTCATGGGTGGGGAGACACACTGCTTTGTTCATTTCTTTGTCTTGCTGTACTCACAATGCCAGTTGGGCAAGAACTGGCTCAAGCTGACCTTTCTTCATTTACTACAAATGTATTGATATATGCTTTGTCCCTTCCTCCATGCAGTAATTTCGGTGTAGACAAGCTGTAGGTGATTTGCAGGTATAAATCTCCAGAGTTGGTGGCAGAGCTGAACCCTTGTCTGCCATAGGCAGTAACCTTTGTTAGAAATTTCATACCTCACACCAGAATAGGAAAAAGTGGGCAAATTGCTTTTACCTTTCTAGTGTTTCCCTGTTCTCCTGAGACACTTGATCCGCAAATCAACTTTGGGTAGTATTGCTCGTAGTTAAGCCCTTATCCTTCTGCTTAAGTCAGGCATTTTTCAGAACTGAGAGTGACATTTTAAGAATCTTAGAGCCAGCAGAGATGGAACAAGTTAATTGAGTTGGAAGAAATCTGAATTCTTCAAAATAAGGCAGACTTCATTCTTTGCCGATGACATCTTTGTTGTGCTCATTAGTGTCTTGAGGCTGACATATCTTTTCTGTCTCTGAAACACCAAGGATACTATACATGTTCATCATATTGATCAGTGATCCAGTAGCCTACGCTGTATATATGGGTTATAACAGATGTCCAGCTTTTAAAGTTTCAGGGCACCTTCCATGCACCCAAACTGTAAGACAGCTTGAGCAGAGTTTGCTAAAACAGTGGTTTAGGTGCCAAGCCCTTCAGAGTTTTCCTGCCACTTGAGAACATTCCTTTGCTGTTTCCAAGGATTGACTGTCAACCTGTGCTGTTCTATTGCTAGGCTAAGTCCCTTTTGGGGAGAAAAAACTTTCACATATTTTTGTTGTTTAAAATTGCTTTCTTGTTAGGAAAGTATTTTTTAGCTAGGAATGTGTTTTTGTTGACTCTATCACTTTTACTGTACTTTTGAATGGGAACACCTTTTATATCTGACAGTTTAACAGGTATTTTAAATACTCTAAAAAAAATTTTCCTGTGGAGGAGCTGTTTAAATTACGTTTTGGGGGCCGATAAAGTGCATTAGAATGCTTTTTACTGTACTTTGACTTAGAAAAAGTCTTTTTAAATACTTTTTATATTTCGACAAAATACCTGCTGAGCAAAGCAATGAAGGGAACTAGCAACTCAAAGTCCAAACACTCCCAACAGATATCCGTGGATAAAAAATCCAAACGCTTCCAGCAAATGCGTGTAGATAGAACGTCCAAATGATCCAAATACGTGTTAAGAACTGAAAAACAGGCTTTATTGATAAAAAGGTTAGCGCTTCATCAGACCTCTATTTACATATAAAAGCAGTGTTTTAAATACAAAAAGGAGGACCATAGAACCTCCTTAAAGAAACAGTATATCTAAAACACACAAGAGACATGAGGGATACAAAAAACATCAGCTCATACATAGTAAATATAAGTAATGTGCAGCACAACATATAACACATAAATAAAATGCTTAAAAATAAAAAATAAAATAAAAAACAATAGATGAACTTTTAAAAATGAATATAAAAAAATCTGTAATAAACAATATAAATATGAATAGTGCTGCCATCACTTATTCTTCAGCCTCCTGGATTTCAATAAGGGACGTATAGGAACCTTCCCATTTAAACCTGGGGGCTGATCAGCCCTAAACCTAATAATCCAATGTATCTCTCTAGTCTCAGTATAGTTCCCAATGTCCCCTCTCCGGTGAGTCCTATGAACCTGCTCCAATACCCTAAACTTAAATTGATGTGCCATGCCCTCCTCTTTAGTATGTTTGGCTAGGGCATTGTGTACGTTGCCCTTCCTTGTATGATAAACATGCTCCCTAATTCTATCTCTTAACACCCTATTTGTCTTGCCTACATAGTAGGCTGGACATGATACGCATGAAGCTAGATAGACAACGTCCTTTGACATACAATTGCCCTTAGTCCGAATGTAAAATGTACCAGATCCATATGGGTAAACAAAAGCCGGATCAGTCAATATAAAATTACACTTCTTACAAGGTGTCATATAAGGCCCTAGTGTAATAGTCGGTGTATAATATGTTTTTGGGTAACAACTTTTTATATTTCACTTGCTTGTGCTGCTTAGGTTCCCCATGAAGAAAATCATATTTTCAGTTTGACTGTGGAACAAGCTACCAGTCACACAGTCTGTCCTCCTTCCAGCCACAAAAAAGAAAGTTAATTAAACAATGTGTGCTACCACAGCGGGCTAGAAATTTGCCCCAGCCACAGGTGGGTGACTCTGCTGTGGCCAAATCTGGTTTCTCAGCCCACTCATCATTTTCTTTTGATCTCTGTTAGCCATACAGCCACTTTAGACCAGGGGGTAGCTATACCTTTTGTGGCTGTTAGGGTCCCCATCAGTTGGCAAAAGAAGAGCCACTCATCTTTCTTGGGAGAAGGGAGAGGGAAGGTGCCCCTGCTTACCCAGAATGTTGTGTCCATCCCTGGAGAAGCTGTTGCTGGCATTAGTAAACTTCTATGCCCCAGCCTTCCTGTCAAAAAGAAAGCTAAATGTATCATCTTCTACACAATCTCTGCTGGCCTGTAGTAGTTTATTAGAACTGGCTTAGGGTCTTGTACAGGCTGTTGGCCTTTCTTATAAGGAGGTTTCTGGTAAAATAAAAAGGTTTCTTTTTTCCTGAAGAAATTCAAGAAGTTAAATCTATAGAATAATGTAATGGGACAGATGCAGGTTTTTCTTAGTTTTTTGATTCAGATTCTTGAGTTTAGTATCTGTATCTCTGTATGGGGGATTCTTTCTCTAACTAATTTTAGAATGTTCCAAACAAATAAATCAAAAAGCAGCTTCAGGATAAGGGTGCCTGGATGTATATCATAAAAACAAATATCCTTCAGCAAACCACCAAGAACGACCATGGCTGTAAGATCGTCAATCCTTTATTCAAGACAATATTCAAAACAATATTGTAAGCACTTTCTGGTAAAAAAAATACCCTTCTTCAGACATATAGCCAGTAGCTTCCATTAAGCACTTAAATAAAAAAGATGCCAAATCCAATCATAATAATATCATGGGTCTGTGTGAATATTTCCTATTCCACCATAAGATGGTAGTAAAAACACATAATTGTAAAAATAAAACTCTCCTAAAACCTACAAATTCAATATATATAAATATATATATATATATATATATATATATATATATATATATATATATATATATATATACACACACACACACACACACACACAAATAAAATGTAAAAACATGACATATCTTACATACACACCAAACTACATATTTATAAGATGGCTTAAATATTGATGCAATCTGTATATATTTATAATAATTTACATTCCCAATACAAACCTATGCTTTATTCTGGATAAAAATGTATTCATATTTCAGGAAATGTATCAATGTTTCAAGGGTCTCTCTCTCTCAAAAAGGGTTTAATGGAGACCCTATCATTCAGGCCTTTCCCCTTGTCTGATTGCATTCTATTAATCCATCTGGTTTCCTCTTTTTCTGTATAATTCTTGATGTTCCCTAACCTATTATTTCTTCCCACCAACTCTATTACCATAAATTTAAACTTGTGCTCCAAACCATTGTCTAAAACATTTTTTGCCAATGCATTTGTCTCATCTTCACAATTGATGGCATATATATGTTCCCTCACTCTTTCTCTCAAGGTCCTATTAGTCTTGCCTATATAAAAGCTGCTGCATCTCATGCAGCTAGCTAAATAGACAATATCTCTGGACTTGCAGTCAGCATAGTGCCTAAAAGTATAGGTCCTCTTTGTATCAGGATGAATGAAACTATCAGATGCCATCATGTAGGGATATTGATTGCATCCTCTACACGGAAAAGGTCCCTTGTCTACTAGATGTAACTCCATTCCCTTTATTCTTCTCATAGCATAGCATCCTTTTCAATGATTTATTATTACGATAACTATATCTGGGTTTATAACCCACTATAGTTCGAGTTTCTTCATTTGTAGTCAAAATAGCCCAATTTCTACTAATCACCTTACATATATCTCTATTATTATTCGGGAAAGGGATATTCAACCTAATTTGTGTATTAGATGGCCTGGTATCTTTTATTTCATGAGTTGGTACATAAACATTCCTTCTCCTAAAATAAGGTCTCCCTTTCCCCTTTCTATCTATCATTATAGGATCAGTTAGTATATCACTTTGTTTCGTAGAGTAACCCCTCTGAACAAATTCATCATTTAATTTATCTAAAACTTGATCACATTTCACATCCTCACTAGTCAAGTGTGATATCCTTCGTCCCTGATTAATAACTATATTTTGATGTGTCTTGGTTGCATACTTGTGCGATGAAGTAAATTATTTTTCCTACAATTTTTTCTGTACAATGATGTAGTAAAAGTATCATTATCTCTAGTAATGGAAACATCTAGAAACTCAATTTCCACCTTAGACCATATATCTTCATATCTAAGGAAACCAGTAGTCGGATTTATATATTTGATAAACAGACATAAATCTGGTTCAGTACCTTCCCATAGGAGGAAAACATCATCCACAAATCTTTTATAGATGCGTGAATGGGCGTTCCTTCGTGCTTTTAGGCCTGGAAAGCCAGTACGTAAAAGTCTACTGCCAATCATTAGCGGACCAGAGTTCTGCTGTGGAGACTCCTAACCAGGAAAAGTCGAAAGACACAAACAAACAATCTTCCTATTGTAATCTGTTTCCATGATATAAGTTTTCTCCCATTGGGCCATTACTAGATTGGCGTATGAGTTCGCACATGGCGTCCCCATCGCCACCCCCTGTTTCTGCAGGTAATATTCTTCATTGTACATAAAAATATTCTCCAAGATTAATTCAAGTAACATCATACATTTCATTAATGTATCAGAATTTACATTTCTACCACACAAAAGCTGTCTTAAATATTCCAACCCTTCTGGATTTGGAATCATAGTGAATAATGATTGAACGTCTAAAGTCCCTAACCAGACATGGGATATATCAATCTCTTCATCCAATTTTTCAGAAAATGTCATAAGAAAATCCTGTGTCCCTAATTATAGTATGTGACTTTTGAACCAGTCCTCTCAATTTGTTTTCAACATATATAGAGAGTGGTTCTGTCAACCACCCTCTACTTGAGACTATAGGTCTCATTTTAGAATTATACAGATCTTTGTGGACCTTAGGAAGACCTTTAAAAGTTGGGATAGGTGGTAATTCAACTAAAAAATATGTGTACAGGTCTGCATCAGTAACATTGCACATCAGTAAATCATAAAGATTACTGTGCATATTAATAATTTTATTCAACTGCATTTGATTTATCAACTTATTTGTCTCATTTTCATCCAACATTGCTTGCAAATTCTCATCATAATGTCTATCTAAAATAACAATAACTCCACCTTTATCGGCAGGTCTAATTACTATTTGATCATTATTACTTAAGCTATCAAGAGCCTCACGTTCATCATGATTAAAGTTATAAAAAATCTGATTACCATTAGACATCTTATTAAACATTTTCATAAAATCTCTTTAACAGGCTTGCTCAAATGCCTCTAAAAGAGGGTGTGTATATATGGTATAAAAACGCTAGTTTTTTTAAATAAAACAACTTTGTTACTAAAATCATTTTTATACAACATTCTCAAGGCTACATTCCTAACAAACATCTTGATATCAAGGACAAAATCACTAATATCAGTCACGTTTGAAGGTATAAATGAAAGACCTTTATTCAGCAGTGCTTTCTCATGAGCTTCCTTATTTATAGTGTGACAAGTAAATAACTAATTCTGACTCGCTTGTTTTTGCCTTTTGTTCTGTGAAAGCATCAAGTCTCCTGATATTTTCCGTTTCTTGTTTATTCTCGTAGGAGTCCATCTCCTCCGCTCCCGGATGGGTAGCGGGAACTGGTGAGCAGCGTAGTTTAAAACAGGCTGTACCACACTCGGAGCTGATTTCTTCCTAACGTCTGCATTAAAAATGACTGATGCCTCAGTCTCCTTAGCACATTCAGTGTGTGACGTTGAAGCCACAGCTTGATCTTCTATTAAACTAATGTGCTTAACATTAGATTTAACTGTATTCACACATGGCCAATCCACATTTGTTAGTACAACTTCGCAACTACTCACCAATGCCTTCGCCTTTGTAGTACTTCCGTTACTTGGTCCTTTCCCATCTGAAGGTTGATTTAAAGGTGTTGGCTAATTGTGAGACTTCTGATTGGTGAAAAGGAGCATGACTTGTGCGACCTGCAGCTGTTGGTTCCCTTGGTCGTTGAGTTTCTCTCGGCCAAGAGAAGACATTACCCACATTGAAATCTTTCAAATTATGCTCAAGTTTCCTTTTTTTAGCAAGTAATAATTTACGTTCTAAAGTAAATATAAATGAGTGCCTGCTCTCATAAAATTCAGTACATTCCATTTCACTTAATAGTGACACAATTTTCATCTGATGTTCCATTATCTCATCAGTAATAGTATTTTCTATTTCCATGTATTGTTCAATAAGTAATCTCATATAAGCAAAACTGGTGTCTGTATTAAGTTTCTGTCATTTGGCTAAAAGCTCAGGGTACAAGGTCCCATACGTCGGCATTTTCAAGATTCCCAAACCCTCTGGGCACTACATGGAAACAAAGACACGCCTCCATGTGTTTACGTTGCCATTGTACATTCTTAAGTTTAGTCAGGAAGTTCTCAATTTTCCGGCTAAGTTGTAGAACATTAATAATAGACTCACTGTACTGTTCATTATCATTAGCGTTCAATAAGTCAGTTTTGTGAAACTGAGTTGTTACAACTGAAATTTCTAAAACCTTCAGACACCACCACCACCCCCACCCCACCCCCACATTCAGCATTGGAAGATGCGTTTGTCACAGACAGTGGTTTCCCCTGACAGCTAGCCAGCTGCACCTAAGCAAGTAGATAGAATGTACAAATTGCCTCAGTCTTAAGTTTTTATATTTTCATCCTAGACCTAACTCAGCAGCTATAGTTGTAGATCTGATGTCATTTTCATTCATTCCTCAACTGATGAGTTTCTGATTCAGCCGATTTTACAAGCCTCTTGGATCCAACTCTTCAGCTCATCCCCTTTACCAATAATGCCCCACTGTCCTGGTATATCTCTGATCTTGTTTGCTGCCACATGTTTCAGATGTGAATTTCTGCTCTCAAGCTATTAGAGGTTTAGCAATAGCATTATATTATTTTTTGTGTGTGTGTGTGAGAGAAGATTTCTGTATGTAGCTTGCACCCATCCTCCTTCCTTTACTGTTCAAGAGAATTTTTTTTTCTTCTATCTGTTCTCTTCCCCTTCCTTTTTCTGTCCTTTTTTTAGTACTTTGGGTAGAAAGGCCTCTTTCATACCATAATTGGTATCCTTTCCTTCTCTTTACTTACCTTTTTGGGATTCCCTTGAATATCATTGCTGGTATTTTCTTTCTCTCTCTCCTTTCTAAAGAGGTTTCCTTTTTCACTATTTTTTAGTCTTGGGAAAAGTTAGCTTCTAGTTATGGCAGATAAGCCTTCAGTGTTTAAGAAGTACATCTCCTGTGAGCATAAGCTCCCCAACTTGGATGCCCACAAGGAGTGTTTATATTTAATAGCTGCTCTCTTAGATAAGAATTGTTCAGTTTGTTCTGGGTTCAGTTCCCATGCCTTAGCTGACAGAAGCAATAGGCGTGTTCTTAAACATTTACTTCCTTCTGCTGTTTGCCTCAGCGGCTCAAACCCCTTATAGTAAAATGGACAAAGGAAAGCCTGATTTGGCTCCTAAAGAAAAGAAGTCCAGGAAATGGATCCCTGACCATTTGTGTCTCACTTCTGAGCCTCCAGCTAAAGTGAACAAAACATCTGACTTGATACCTTCCTTGGATCCTACTATGTTGAGATCCAAGTCTCCTTAGATGCAGTCTCCTCTCTTTCATTCTGGATCCATTCACCCTTTATACAGGAGACACCAAGAAAATCTTCCAGGCCACCATCTTCTGCCTTGTCCCTTAGGTCTTCTAGGAGCTTGGCAGAGGTGGATAGGATGATGAATTTCCATAGGGCTGAGATTCAGATGAGAAGTCATTCTGTCTTAGTCTTCCATCAAACCAGAATCTGCTCCCATCTCAACATCATGTCTTTTTTCCTTTTGTGATCAAACCAGTAGTTTCGGATCTGTCTGTTCAGAGATTTTCTAAGATGTACATGGATCCAAAAACAGGTCATTCTTAAACTCCAACCATTCTCCCAAGTTGACTGGCTCTGACCTCCTCGGAGCAGAATACTCTGAGCTGAAGCATTTACCCTAGCTCCAGTGGGTTGGGATAAACTCCAAGGCTGTTGGAGCTGTCCTTGCTCTTGATGCTTTGATAGCTTAGTGCTGACTCCTTCCTTGCGGCAGGATTCCACAGGGATTGCAGAGGTTGGCACCATTGGCTTCAGAGCCTATGCAACCAGTTGCTGTTTCTCTTGGACCTTCTGACTTTGAGGTTGTAAAGAAGGCTTTCTCTTTATCCAGAGAAAACAGAGACACCAGGTCCAGAAGCGGAATACTTTTTATTGTACCAAGATTAAGCGCTTTCATACAAGTGTTTATTAAGGACGTCTTCAGAATGCCAACTATAAAATCACACCAAATTTGTATGTGCACACACCCCCTCATTACATGTGACCAGTTATGACATAACCAAGCAAAGTCTTAAACAGTAACTTTAAAACTATATTGCTTACAATAAAAATAACAAATATGTGCAAAAAATGTATGTAAAAACAAAAGTAGGCACATGTAACCAGCAATAATATATATTTTTTTTTTTTTAAATAAACCTAGCTTTTAACTTCAAGACACTACTAATAGAAATTATGTCATTTAACCCAGGGAACACTGTTACTTGGCATTTCAGCTGCCACTTCATTTGTTTAAATTCTAAAAATATATTTGAGGGTCCACCCCTGGGTCCCAAATCAACATGGTCAATAATATACGTAAAATGATGGGTCAAGTTATTTTTGATATGCTTGAACAAGGCATTTTTTCATTTCTATTGTTAATACTGTATTGATGTTGGTATATCCTTTCTCTAAAAGCTGATGTTAAGTTGTCAATCTCGTCTTCATTCTTGCTGGATGGTTCGGAGCCGACCTTCGGCTCCGACTCGGCCTATACTAAAGCTCGAGAGCTATTTATACCGGCTCGAGGCTACCCTATATCCCACAATGCTAGGCGCTAACTACCCAGATCTTGTTTGCCACTTACAGCTGCGAGGTGCGTTTATTACCGGCCCTTCAGGTTAGAAGTTATAATTCAAAAATTTTCTATCTTTTAATCAGGTTTTTACTTAGTTTTAGTTAACGACCATCCCATTAGCTTCCCTTCATAGCTAAATCCCCCTTTTTAATCCCTTTAGTTTTAAGGTTAGGCCTTTGGGCCTATTCTGCTTAATTTGTCAGTTTAATTTTTGTGTGACTGACTTTACTGTTTAAAAGGGTGTCTGTGTGTGTCTGTGTGTGTGTCTGTGTGTGTGTGTGTGTGTGTGTGTGTGTGTGTGTGTGTGTCTGTGTGTGTGTCTGTGTGTGTGTCTGTGTGTGTGTATTTTTTGTACTTAGAATGTCAAAAGACACCAGGGTCTCAGGCTTCAAGAAGTGTGACTCGTGCTGTCAGAAAATGTCACTGACAGACAGTCACACTTCTTGTGTTTATTGCTTGGTCCCTCTGCACCTGCAGGACTCTTTTTCGGTCTGTCATGCGTTCAGCCCAAGAGTCCTGCAGGAACGCAGAAACAAGTTAATTTTGAGGGGCTTGTTAAAGCCTGAAGGTTCCCCAACCAATTCTTTGTCGGGGAAGCCTTCAAAGCCATCTAAGCTGTTGGCTCCGAGCCTTTGACTGGTGGTACTCAAACTGCTGTCACATCGGCTCCGGCTGGAGCTAATGTTTCCAAGACACAGTCTTCATCATCTGCTCCGGCTGGAGTCGACATTCCTCAAATTCAGGCTTCTACATCGGCTCGAACCGGAGCCGATGATTCCAGGACTCAGTCGGCGCCGATAGTGGTGTTGGCGCCATCTGCTAGCCATAAAAGGTGCAGATCTCCATCCTTGGAGTCTGTTCACTCGGCTCCGAGGTCTCCCTCACTCTCGGAGCGGAGTCATCGAACCCATTCCTCCAGGTCTTCCAGGCTGTCTGACCACAACCTCGAGAGGGTGGTTAGTAGACTTCTTAAGTGTCAGGCACTAGCCCAAATGCTTCATAGTCCTTCTGAACAGACAGTGGCTATCCCCACCCCATCTTCTATTCCTCCTCCGACTCTTCCTCTGAGGTCAGAGCCGGAGCTTGTGGGAGCCATGGCTGTTGACACGTCGGAGCCGATACCTCATCTTTCGGCTCCGTCATCTGCTCCGGTCTCTTCCATGGTCCCATCCTTGGAGGGATCCAGGCGCATGGACTTCCTCGTCGGCTCCGAGGAGGCGAGTGGCATTGGACCCTTGTCCGACCCCGTTCTCCCTCTCGGAGCTTCGGCGCTGGTAAGTTCGGCCCCGACATCTGCTTCGGAGCAGTCCCTCTCGATGCCGGGAGGGGTCCTTATCTCTTCGGAGCGGGGACCTTCTACCCTGCCTGATAGGGGCGCCTTCGAAGTCATGAGGAGCGTGCTGGCCCCTGTGCCTGCTCCACGGTCGGCTCCCTCAGCTCCTCCCTCTGTAGTGCCTGCTGTGGTCTCTACCCACCCTCTCATTCCTGACAGTAGAGATCCAACGCCTCAGGTTTCCCCATTGGGAATATCCTCCTCTTCCGAGGTTTTCCCTGATTCATCAGGGGAACCCCCTCGGAAGAGGAAATGTAAGAGGAAGCATGTGGACTCCCCTGAGTCCATTACATGGGATACCGACGTGGATGAGTCGGAAGGGTCCCCACGGTCCCCCTCTGAGGATGTCTCCTTTTCAGACATCCTTGAAATCCTGAAGCAGAGGGGGAACTGGTCTACCCTTAATCCTTCCGAGGACGAGTCAGTTTACCTAGAGGCTTTTGGCTCTCGCCCTTCCACCTCCTGGGTGTCTCCGCCCTTTGACCCCCCTCATGGAAGTGGTGGCGCGGAAGGCGTGGACAGCCCATGATGCAATGGAACCTACCCCACCGAGGCCTTCCAAATTTATAACAGCCCCTTCGGACAAACAGTTTTTAGCCAAGGGTGTCCCGGTTGACGCCATGGTGGTGGCTGCAGCCACTAAGAAGGAACTGGCTGATCGTTCAGTACCTGTCCATCCTCCTAACAAGGAGTCTAGGACTATGGATAGGTACGGCAAGCGGATGTTTTCTTCAGCGACCTTTGTCATGTGATCGCTGAATTTATCTGTGCCACTTCACCCGCCATCAAAGAGACATGCTCAAAGAAGTGGGTGAGGTCTTACATGATCCAACAGCTGCGGGGTCTCAAGACAAAATAAATTCCCAGCTGGCAACCCTGAATTCCATTGTCAACTCCTCCATGCGGTTTATTTCCTATGCGGCCGATGGGGCGAGTAGGGCTGCAGGCACAGGCGTTGCCTTAAGGCGTCATGCTTGGATGCGGCTTTGTAACTTTGCAGACCCCTTTAAGGCGTCCTTCACTAGCTCCCCCTTTGACGGTTCAGCTTTGTTTGGACCTCAGGTGAAGGATACTTTGACCAGATGCGAGCAAGAAGGCAAGACTCTCTCTGCCTTGGGAGTCCGTTTTTCCACCCCGTCTAGACCATACCCTAAGGGTCAGAAGGGTGGGAAGATGTGGTTCCGTAAACCACAAGAGGTCGCGCCTGATACAAGAGGTCACTTCCCCTCTAGAGGCGGGGGGGGGGGGCAATAACAGACGCTGCCCTAGGGGCAGAGGAGGTCTGCAAAATCAGGGTAGCAGAAAGTCTCTTTCTGACAAACCCTTCCAGCATCCCTGAGAAGCTGCCCGACTGTCTGCCTTCAGAGGCAGTTGGGGGAAGGTTATGACTGTACCCAGAAGCCTGGCTTTCACTAATCCCAAGACAAATGGGTACAGTCGATCATATTCGAGGGTTACAAAATTCCCTTTATCGACACCCCAACTCAGCCAAAAGGACCCCTTCCAGACGTTCCACCAGTCTAAGGGAACAAGCAGTACTAGAAATATCAAAACTGCTAACAAAAAGTGCCATCCAGCCAGTCCCAGCAGACCAACAAGGATCCGGAATCTACTCCAAGTTCTTTTTGGTACCAAAAAAGACAGGGGACTGGAGACCAATATTGGATCTCAGCAGACTAAACAGGTCTGTAAGAAGAACGAATTTCCGGATGGTCACGCTACAGTCCATTCTACCCTTTCTGGGTCAGGACGATTGGATGTGCTCAGTAGACCTTCAGGATGTGTACTACCACATCAAGATGCACAGGTGCTCCAGGAGGTTTCTCCGCTTCCGGCTGGGAACAAGTCATTATCAGTTCAGAGCCCTGCCCTTTGGTCTCACTACAACCCCCCCGAGTGTTCACCAAATGCATGGCAGCGGTTACGGCTCATCTGAGGCGTCAAGGATTTCAGGTGTTTCCATATCTAGACAACTGTCTCCTCACCGCCACCACCAGGCATCAACTTCTCTCCAGAGATTACACCATTCATACTTGCAAAGGGCTAGGTTTCTCCATAAATTTCGAAAAGTCTGCCTTGTCTATTACCTTCATAGGCGCCACCTTGGACACAGTCCGGCTTTCCGCAAAACTAACCGAACAAAGAGTTCTAGATATTCGCAGGCATGTTCACATCCTTCTTCAGAACAACAAAATCCAAGCCAGGTTTGTCCTGAAGGTATTAGGTCTCATGGCGGCAGCCATTACTCTACTTCCCCTAGCTTGCTTTCATATGCGGATCCTTCAATGGATGCTTTTTTCCCAGTGGTCCTTTCAACAACTTCCAATGTCACACAACATTTTAATAACCCTGTCTTGCAAGAAACACCTTTCTTGGTGGATGGTCTCCCCTCAAGTCCTTCAGGGCAGACCATTTGTTCCTTCTCCCCCGGTCGCCACGGTGACAACGGATGCCTCCCTGATTGGGTGGGGGGCATTTTCAGGGCAGGATGGTACAGGGCACATGGCAACCTTTCGAGTGCCACCTGCACATAAATGTCTTGGAGATGAGAGCAGTACTTTTAGTGTTGCAAGACCTTCAGGACTCTCTTCCTATTGGGACTATTGCAGTTCAGACGGACAATATGTCCGTAGTGTGGTACATCAACAAGCAGGGCGGAACGAAGTCCTATCCCTTGTGTCGAGAGGCTCTCAGACTTTGGCAGTGGGTGATCTCCTCTCAGCGGTTTCTGATAGCAACGCACATCCCCGGGAAGTCCAATATCATAGCGGACAGGTTGAGCAGAGCCATTCTCATGCCACACGAGTGGTCTCTCAAACAAACAGTAGTGGAAGAAATTTTTCAGAGATGGGTTCGGCCTTGCTGCTACCTTTTTGCAGCACCTCAAAACGGCAAGTGCCATGACTTCTTCACTCTCTTCCCGGCCACCCCCCCAGAGACGCTCTAGTCCACGATTGGCCCCGGGGACTTCTGTATGCCTTTCCCCCCTTTCCATTAATCACTCAATTGATTTAGAAGGCTGCCACTGTGAGAGCCACCATGATCCTCATTGCTCCTTATTGGCCTCGTCAGATATGGTTTCCGTTCCTGCATCGGTACCTCTTGGGGCAGCCCTGGCATCTGGACCCAGTGCCAGATCTCTTTACCCATCAGTCGGGACAGCTGCACCACTCCCTCCAATCTCTCAACCTCACAGCTTGGTTGCTCCAATTCCAACCCTAGCCAGGCTTCCCCTTATTTCCCATTATGTGCGTGACATACTTATAGCTTCCCTAAAGTCATCCACCAGGAGGATTTACGCCAGCAAGTGGAAGCGTTTTTCCTTCTGGGCAGGAGCTAGAAATATAAATCCTTTTACTGCCCCTATCCAATCAGTCCTAGACTTCCTAGCCGAATTGTTTCACTCAGGGTCTTCTTCCTTCACCATCAGAGTACAGTTAGCGGCTATTTCGAACTTTCATGCAGGCATTTTGGACTCCAGTATCATGTCCCATATGCTTTGTAAAACCTTTCTTAAAGGTATCTTTTTGCTTAAGCCCCCAATCAGGGACCCCCCACCGCAGTGGGACTTAAATTTGGTTCTAACCTCCTTGATTCTTCCCCCCTTTGAACCTGCGGCTTCCTGCTCCCTGAAATTGCTGTCTTGGAAAACTCTTTCTGGTCGCCATAACATCTGCGAGAAGAGCATCAGAACTTCAGGCCGTTTGCATTCGTCCACCTTATCTAGTTTTCCATAAAGACAGAGTGTCCCTCAGGACTAATCTGTCCTCTTTACCCAAGGTTTCTTCTGAAGCAAACCTAAACCAGACTATCGATCTTCCAGTTTTCTTCCCCAGCTACTCCAACAGAGCGGAACAAAAACTGCATTTTCTGGATGTTCATCGTCAACTCCGTTACTATTTGGATAGAACCAAGAAAGCTAGGAAATCTGAGCAACTCTTCCTTTCTTATGCAGCAGGCAAGAAAGGCCTTCCAGTTTCCAAAGTAACCCTTTCTAGATGGCTGGCATCTGTGATCACTTTCATCTATCAGCTCAGACGCCAAAAGCTGCCATCAAGGCCCAGGGCTCACTCAACCAGAGCATTAGCCACCTCAATAGCTTTTCAGGCTAGATTACTAATCGATTCCATTTGTGCGGCAGCCACTTGGGCCTCTCCTCATACCTTTATCTCTCATTACAAATTAGACATGGCCTCCCGAAGCCGGGCTAATTTTGGTTCCACCGTTCTCAAGAGTCTGTTCCGATGAGCCACCCAGGGTGAAGGTGCTAGGGACGCGGTCCCATCCAGCAAGAATGAAGGCGAGATTGACAACTTAACACTGAGAAGTTATGTACCTACCATAACGTTCCATGTTAGTTGTCTTCTTCTCGCCTTCTTTCTTGCATCCCACCCCCCCATCCCCCTAGCCTGGACAGACATAAGGATCCTTGGGGATCTTCTTCTTGCCTCAGTTTGACCCCTAGGCTATCCCTTCTGGTAGCTATAGGTCTAGGTGACTTTAGAGTGAGGTTTCCTCTCCTCCTTTTGTTGGAGAGCAAAACTGCTATGGTTTCAGCTATCAAACGAGATCTGGGTAGTTAGCGCCTAGCATTGTGGGATATAGGGTAGCCTCGAGCCAGTATAAATAGCTCTCTAGCTTTAGTATAGGCTGAGTCGGAGCCGAAGGTCTGCTCCGAACCATCCAGCAAGAAAGAAGGCGAGAAGACAACTAACATGGGACGTTATGGTAGGTACATAACTTCTCATTATTGTCTTTCCGATATAGAGCCCTTCACATTCCGGGCATTTTGCAAAGTAAATA
The DNA here is from genome assembly GCF_019279795.1 of Protopterus annectens. Taxonomy (NCBI): domain Eukaryota; kingdom Metazoa; phylum Chordata; order Ceratodontiformes; family Protopteridae; genus Protopterus; species Protopterus annectens. Next base: position 290,543,584 of record NC_056742.1, read on the forward strand.
AGCCCCCTTACTATCACAGTGGTATTTACATGGAAGTTTAATAGTCCCATATTAGTCCAAGGCAATACTAGCTCCTTCCAGTGCATATTTGCACTGCCTGCAATATCCACATCGAACCATCTTTCAATCCACTTTTTCATTAATTGGTCTCTGAGGGTTTTGAAACGTGTATCTTTTTTGTAAACTACAACTGTTTTTTCCCCAGCTTTTGTCAAGTTCTCTGATCAATTGCGAAAATGTTCCAATTCTTAAAAATGATTGACCTAATCTGGTCAAAATGCAAGTCAAAGGGTAAAACTAAAGCCCTGTTGTATGAAGTGGAATTCTCTTCTCTCAAATCCCAGTTCCCGTTAACCCTTTGATTGGACCTGTTGACCATTTCTAACAAGGGGGTAAAAAACCCTTCTCCTCTCTTAGTTGACATTTCATTAGCAATATTGTGGACAAAACCATTAGTGTACCCTCTATGCACCAACATATCCATAAGCTTGCCACACTCCTCAAACAGTTGGTCATTGCTTATCATACAAGCCAATCTGACATATTGCCCCTTCACCAGTGATTTCTTCTGATGAAGGGGTTGCCAATTGTCCAAGTGTAACAAGCTGTTAGAATAGGTATGTTTCCTGTACAGAGTGGAAACACATTTCTTAAGACTCCTGTCCTTTGATCCTTACATCCAGATAATTGATGGTCTCAAAATCTAAATTCATAGTGACGTCTAAAAAGTCAGTGGAATTGCTTATGAATTTATTTATTTTATATTTGTTAACAGGGAAAGTCCGACTGGATACAAGTCCATTTTCAGCGGAGGCCCGGGGAGAAAAGCTCCAAGAGATACAATTTTATAGTTAACAGATAATAGAGACAGTAAATTACATGCAAGTAACTGGTTACACAGATGTTAGACATAGTAGAGCAAAAATGGAAGGCAATACAATGGAAAACATTCATGAGATGCATTTCACTCCTCACTAGGGAGGCTGGAAGTACAATTTGTGCAGCAGTCTTAGATAATAAGGCATTGCTACTTGTTTTGTATACAAGATAGGTCTGTAGGCAAGTTAGCCAGGGGTGAGACAGGAGCATAGTCTGTTATTCATGAAGTGAGTTTTAAGTAATTTTTTGAATTCGGTTGAGGAGTTGCTTGTTATATGGGCAGGAAGGGAGTTCCAAATTTTAGAAATATAGTGGCTGTAGACGGATTTTCCTGCCTCATTGTTAAATTTGGTAATCTTAAGGTGGTTTTGGGTGCTGGATCTTAGGGTTCTAGTGGTGGTGTATGGTTGAATTAGTTGTAGAGCTGGAGTGTTGAGTGATGTAGTAATTTGTGAGCCAGTGATAGTTGATTGAATTGGAGTATTAGGGAGAGTGCTAACCAATTTAGTGTTTTGAGGCATTCACAGTGATGTGTTCTTGAGGATGGACCAGTAGCAAATCTAGCTATCTTGTTATAACAACTGTCGAGTTTGTTTAGGTCAGTTTTGCGGAGATTAGTAAGAACAGGGGAGGCATATACACTAAGGTAGATAATAGATGTGTTCTGGCTATTGTTATTTTGGATTGGTTAGAGAGAAATTTTGTTTTGATAGTGTACCAAGTTTTTTATGAACTTTTTTTCTAGTTGGGAATATGTGTAGGTCAAATCTAAGCTGGTTGTCAAATTCCATGCCTAGCAGTTTGGTGTGATTGGTGGGGGTTATGGTGGTATTGTTATTTGAGGAGATTATGAAACTATCTGAGGGGAGTGTAGATCTGTGGGAGCTAAAGAGGAGTAGTTTTGTTTTAAAATTGAAAAATTTGAAAAAAAAATCCTCTAACTTCTTTCATGTTTCAAAAAATGACAATGTCATCCAGGAATCTGCCATAAAGGTACCAACAATCAGAGAGAATCGAGGGAAAGATTCCTGCCTTTCCCAGTAGGCCAAAACTATATTGGCAAAAATGGGGGCACACGCTGCCCCCATTGTTACCCCACTCTTCTGATTGATCGTGACGTTCAAATAGAATAAAGCTGTTTTGCAAAATACATAACATTAATGACCTTAAATTTAAAATTCTAGAATGGCTCAAATCTGTATATTGGCATAAGCTATAAAACCATTCTAGCCCTCTCTCATGTGGAGCAACAGAGATAACAGGTCTTTAATGTCTATTGTTATGAATATCATTTCCTCATTGTATACGTCATCTGTTATCCTAGACAAAAAAATCCCATGAGTCTTTGAATATGAAGGAAGTCTCCCTAAGACTCCTTTGACATGAAAGTCTGCGTACTTAGCGAGGGAGAAGGTTTTAGATGCCTTTGCTTCAACGATCTGGTGAAACTGGGGTTTATTCAAATTTTTATTAATCTTGGGAAATACTGAAGATGGTGGGGGTCCTTGGGTATGTGACTTAAGAAAATTAAGTTCACCCTCATCAGTTTGCTCATTCATTAATATATCTTCCAATAATAAATCAACTCGCTGATATGCTATGTTCATTTCGTTAACTGAAACTTCTTCATAGGTATCTGAGTAAAATAGTGTTAACTGGATTAGTGCAAGATTCACCACTGCACCGTGAGTTAATTTCTTTATTTAATAGACACTGCTGCGAATTGTTAGAGGTCCTGATCAGGGACAATAACAGGAAAATTACTGCTAACAGAGACAATTAATAAGTTGGACAAGCAAATTAAAAGTGACATTATTTTCTGTTAAACTTGATGAACACAAAGCTATTTTCACGGGTATTGACAAGCTTATAGGTGATTTACAAAACAAGAAAGCTAAAAAAATGGCAAGAGATAAGAAAGACTATGAAGCTGGCTTAGCCTATCCAGCTACCCCTGGGCAAACAAATGGGTTTAGTAATGGGATGAATGTGAATGAATGTAGTTTGCACAGCAATGGAAACAGTAATGCAAATATGGTAGGTGATGGGTGACCCCAATGTTAACTTTAATGATGGTACCCCTTTAGCCCATCCCTCTCTGAGGAGGTCAGAATGACAAATGAACCAGAGGTGAAGGGGTTTAAGTTATCCCAGGGGGTCGAACAACTCTGTGCAGCACGAACTTCGATCCAGGGGCAGGGGGAAGTACTTGGTAATTGATGATACTAATATTAGTGATAACAATGACCAGTTAGATGGATTTGATTGTCAAGAACAGTTGGTTAAAAGCGACATTATCCGTAACAACCGTGGGGATTTTACAATTTTAGCAGCAGTGGTGTTTCTAATGCATGGGCAAATCTATTTTCCAAAGGATTGACTTTTGTATCAGCTGGGGGGGAGGGTCAAAATTGGAATAAATTCCATCATATTTCAAGTGCTATACTAGGAAACTGAATTTCAATTTTCTTTTTCCCCACAGTGATGGAAGAATGGGTTATGACGTTTAATCAGTATAAAAAAAACCTAGCATTTTTAATCCACCATTGCAACTGGTGACGCAGCTGTTTGAAAGCATTTGTGAATATGACATTAGGAGTTTTTTTAAGCAGTGATGAAAGGATGTTGCTCAGGAGGTAACAGGGAACGCACAAATTTGGATTATGAAACCAGACAAAGTGGGGGCCTTGTGGTAATGAATGGGAAAGACTATGTTAATAAAATGTTAACAGTATTGTACTCGGATACCTATGAAGAAGTTTCGGATAACAAAATGAACATAGCGTGTCAGCGAGTGGATTTATTATTATAGGTTCATACTAGGCTATCTGCCCTAGGGCATTTATAACCCTAGCCAGAGTTGTGTGGCTTTCACCACCCCTTAGGTTGAAGAATACTATACCCATTAGTTTGCCATGCCTCTGTCCAGCAGTGATACAGAGATGATCCCCGGGGTAAACCTACGATCTCCCATCTACTGGTCAAGATTCCTCTTGAACAGAGCCAGCGAGGTGCTCTGTCTCACATGGACCGGGATTCTGTTCCACAGCATAGGGAGTCTCTGGGTGATGAATCTGACCCTCCAGCACGTCCTATTTATATCGGTGTTGAGGTTTAAGTCTCTTGCTCTTGTGGCTCTGGTGGATTTGGATTTTTTGAGGTGGAGCATGTCCATTAATTCCGGGTTGGTCATGGCCTTGTATGTCAGGCACAGGTCACCTCTGAGCAGACTGTATGCGACTGAATAGAGCTGGAGTTTCTTCAGTCGGGCAGCATATGGCATATTTTTGAGCCCCTTTATCCTTTTGGTGAGGAACTTTTGGGGTCTTTCCAATTGCTGCAGGTGTCGGGTAAGATACATTCTGAATGGGGCATTGCACTCAATCATTGGTCTGATAAGTGAAGAGTACAGGGGAACAATGACCTCCCTTGATCTGGATGTGAATCCCTTCATAATCAGGTGGGCAATGTAGAAGGTCCTCCTAACCACTTTGGCAGTGTGAGTGTCCAAAGAAAGGTTACTGTCAACTTGGGTCCCCAGGTCCCTGATAACCTCTTCTGTGCTTAATGGATTGCCACCTATGTGGTAACTTGGGGTTACCTTGTTTTACCAAAGGGTATGACTATACATTTTGGCGTTTAGCTTAAGGCCATGGCTCTGGCACCAGTTATCCGCTTCTATGAGACCTCTCTGAAGGATATCTGTGTCTGATGGATTTTCAACTATGGCCCAGTTTGCAGTCATCTGCAAACTTTGTCAGCCACAATCCTCCTATGTTTGCCTGCACTTCTGAAAAGTAGATGCCAAACAAGAGGGGACCCAGGACTGAGCCCTGTGGGACACCGCTTGTGACCGGCTTGGAGTCTGACATGGCACCAGCAACTCTAACCCTGTGGGTTCTGTCCTTGAGCCAGTTTGTAACCCATCTTGTGACATATGGGTTTACATTTAAGCTGGTGAGCTTTTCTATGATACTCGAGTGGGGTATTGTGTCGAAAGCTTTTGCAAGGTCAAGGTAGGCTGTATGAACTGCCTTACCCTCATCAATGGCCTTGGTGACTGTTTCAAAAAAGTCGACCAAGTTCAAGAGGCATGATCTGCCCTTGACAAAGCCGAATTGGGTAGGATCCAATGTCTGTAGGTCCCCTATGTCTTTATTTATGAGTTCCATTATGATCCTCTCCATAGCTTTGCAGACCAGGCTTGTTAAGCTTATGGGGCGTAATTACCAGGGTCCGTAGAAGCACCGCCTTTGTGGAGTGGGACCACAGTTGCCGTACGCCACTCTTTGGGTACGTATCATGTGGTAAGGCTAAGATTAAACAGCAGCCTTGTGTGTGGGTTTAGTTCCTCATTGAGTTCGTGTAGCACACAGCCGGGGACACCATCCGTCCCATTGATGCTGTGTTTTAGCTTTAGAGAGAGCAGCTCTCACCTGGGCATTTGAGATGATTGGGAGGCTACACTCTGCTGGGATAGATATTTCTCCTTTGGGAGGGAGGGAGAAATTTTCACTGAACCTGTCTGCCAGTATGTTTGCAATGTCTGTGGGTTCAGTGATTTTTGTATCATTTTGGACCAATTCTGAGCATATCTGGGAGTTTCCACCCAGATTTCTAACATAGCTAAAGAAGGCCTTATGATTGTCTTTTGAGTCCTTGGCGATTTTTCTCTCAAAGTTGGCCTTGGATGATTTTATGAGTGATCGTAGTTTTTTACTAGTATTGATCAGAGATGTCTTCCCTTTTAGGGATTTTGCTCTATCTTGTAGTAGCTTTCTCCTCTTGTTGTAAAGTTTGTTTATGGCTGGGGTCCACCAGATCGGGCACTTTCCTTTGGTGGAAAGGGTCTTGATTTTATTTGGGATTGCTTGATCCATGCAATCCTGGAGGTGCTCGTAGAAAGCATTTGTAAGGGATTCAGCAGCGTGGGTTGTGGTTTCCAATGGCTCAGGGGCCTTGAAGGATACCCACCAGTCTTAAGAAGTGTGAAGTTGGCTTTTGAGAAGTTCTTCACTGTGGTCTTTTTTGTTGGGGGTGGGGGCGGGATGTGGATCTCCACTGAGATTAGTTTATGGTCTGATCTCACCAATGAGGGATATACTTCCGGTGTGGAGCATTTTGTCCCCATGTTTGTGATGATCAGGTCTAGTATATTTTCACCTCTTGTGGGAATGGTGACTAGTTGTTCCATAGCATTTAAGTTTATGAACTCCAGGAACCTTTGGGCTAGGGTGTTGGGGCTTGAGTAATGTTCCCAGTCTATGTTTGGGTAGTTGAAGTCACCCAATATGATGGTGTTTGAAGAGACATTTATACTCTCCAGTGTCTTCAGGAAGGCTGTGTGGGGTTCCTGAGTTTGAGAGGGTGGCCTGTAACATGCTGCAAACTGTAGAGCAGTTTTGCCTATGGTTAATTGCACCTGAATGGTCTCTGATGCTTCGTGAGTTGCCACCAGCCTGGAGGTGTGGGTATCCTTGATGAATATGGATACACCCCCTCCTTTTGTGGTACAGTCCGGGTTTTGGGGCCAGAACGCATGATATGAGGCAAAACCTGATAGTGCCGGGGTGCTCTCAGGAGACTTGAGCCAGGTTTCAGTCACAGCACAGACATCGATGTTCTCCATACTGAGGAGGGCTTCGAGGGCATGCATCTTGAGATTTAGACTTCTGGCATTGAGCAGCATTACCCTTAGTTTTTTTCCATTATTGTTTTCTCGGGTGGTGGGTTAGAATTTGAGCCTTGTCTAAAAAAGGCACTATGGGGGTGGCAAGAGCCTTTGCCAATATCCGGAATCCCAGGGGTGACAGGTGCAAGCCGTCCCTTGCGAAGCAGCGTGACTTGTCAAGCATGTCATTCCAGGCAGACAGACATTGGGTCCCCTTAGAATGACACCAGAAATTAAGCCAATTATTAAAACTGATCATTTTGTCTCTGTATTTGGCATCATTCTTGGTGAAGGTAGGATACTACTCAGGGTCAGGGTCATACCAGCCTGGGCTACATAATCTGAGAGCTCCTTTATGTCTCTTTTCATGTAGTCCAGGGAGGTACGTCTCAGGTCATTCACACCGGCATGGACAATGACTGAGTCATACTTGTACTTGCTGTGGAGTGACCTGAGTGCTTGTGTTATGTGGCGGATTCTAGCGCCCGAAAGGCAGCTTACTGTGACCCTCTCCTTGTTCAGTCTGGTGAGTGGGACGACAGTGTGTCTGACTATGGAGTCACCTATGACAAGTGTGTCTGGCATTGTGTTTGGCCTTAAGGGCTGTGACTGATTTGCACGCTGACTTTGTGATCTATGTGTTGCTTGTGTTATGTCATGAGGTGGCAGTTGTTTGGGTGTCTGCTTTGGAGGCCTCTGCTGTTTTGGTACATTTTTGATCAGTGCCTCCGAGTATGTCTTTGTGTGTTTATGTGTTTGATTTGTAGTTGATAGTTCTATGTGAGACTGGGTTTATGGTGTGTGTGGTTACCTTCTCCTCCTGTCTGGTTTTGCCAGTCCTGAGTTGAGAGAGCTCAGCCTCCAGTTTGGCTATATAGTTGCATCTCTCGCATGTATTTGTGTTTTGTGGGAGGAGGAGAGGGTTGTCTGTGTATATGAGGCAATTGTAACATTGCCTCAATATTCCCAGATTCACCAGCTGAGCAGTAGAGGACGCTAGCAACTGACCCTTTGACATGCTAGAAGAAATGAAAAAGTTTGCTGTGTAACTGAGTCAGAAAGGACCTATAGGGAAGTGGGTACTCAAGGGGGTTTTAAGCTAGTGAAGTACTTTGTATAATATAGAAGTGCTTTACCTGACTAAAAAATGCTTTAGGAACAAGTGCTGAGCTGTACATATAGAGAATAGACTGTTTAGATTACAAGTAGAGCAGTTCTAAGGAAGATCTTGTAATGAATGGGCAAATTGATGAGGGTGAATTTAATTTTCTTCAAGTCACATACACAAGGACCCCCACCATCTTCGGTATTCCAAAGATTCATAAAAATTGGAATAATCCCGTTTCGTTCAATTGTTGAAGCAAAGGCATCTAAAATGTTCCCCTTAGCTAAGTATGTAGACTTTTATGTCAAAGGGATCTTAGGGAGACATTCCTTCATATTCAAAGACTTGTGGGATTTTTTTGTCTAGGATAGCAGATGACGTATATAATGAGGAGTTGATATTCGTAACAGTAGACATTAAGGACCTGTTCTCTGTCATTCCACATGAGACAGGACTAGAATGGTTTTATAGTTTGTCAATGTACAGATTTGTGCCATTCTAGAATTTTAACTTTAAGGTCCTTAATGAAATATATTTTGCAAAACAACTTTATTCTATTTGAACATCAGTTGTTCAGACAGAAGAGTGGGGTAGCAATGGGGGCAGCGTGCCCCCATTTTTGTCGGTATAGACTTGGCCTACTGGGAAAATTATAGTGATCTTTCTCTCGATTCTCTGTTGGTGCCTTTATGGCAGATTCCTGGATGACATAGTCATCGTTTGGAGCAACACAAAAGCGAAGTTAGAGGAATTTTTTTCAATTCATAAGTAATTCCACTGACTTTTTGGATTTCACTATGAATTTAAATTTTGAGTCAATCAATTATCTGGATTGAAGGATCAAGGACAGGGGTCTTAAGAAATTTGTTTTTACTCTTTTTAGGAAACCTATCTATTCTAACAGCTTGTTACACTTTAACAGTTGGCACCCCCTTCATCAGAAGAAATCACTCCATGAAGAGGTAATATGTCAGACTGGCACGTATGGTAAGCAGTGACCAATTGTTTGAGGAGTGTGGCAAGCTTATGGATATGTTGGTGCATAGAGGGTACCCTGTTGGTTTTGTCCACAATATTGCTAATTGTCAATATACTGTGGTGGTGGTGCTGCGGTAGCGTTGTCGCCTCACAGTAAGACGTCCCCTTCGATTCTCAGATCGTCTTCTGTATGGCGACATGCGTGAATGGGCGTTCCTTTGTTGAAGGTTGTGCGTCAGGCCCGGCAAGTCGGCACGTAAAAATCTACTGCCAAAACGACCCCTAACCGGGAAAAGCCGAAAGACACAACAACAACAACATTGCTAATTAAGTGTCAATTAAGAGAAGAGTTTTTTTACCCCTTGTTAGGAATGGTCAAAGGTCTAATGATCAAAGGGTGAACGGGAACTGGGATTTGAGAGAAGAGCATTCCACTTCGTACAACAGGGGTTTAGTTTTACCTTTTAACTTGCATTTTGACCAGATTAGATGAATCATTTTTAAGAATTGGAACATTTTTGAAATTGATCAGGAGAGCTTGATGAAAGTTGGGGGGAAAAGCAATGGTAGTTTACAAATATGATAAATATTTCAAAATCCTCAGAGAGGCCAATTAAGGAAAAACTGGATGGAAGGCTCGTTAGATGTGGGTATTGCAGACAGTGCAAATGTGTTGGAAGGAGCTAGTATTGTCTTGGACCAATTTAGGGCCAGTAAACTTCTATGTAAATACCACTGGGATAGTAAGGGGGTTATTTACATTATGAAGTGCCAGGAATGTGAAGGTTTCTACATTGGATAGACGACAAGAGCTTTTAGAGAAAGGATATACCAACATCAATAGAGCATTAACAAGAGAGATGGAAAAAAATGCCTTGTTCAAGCATATCAAAAAATAACTCGACCCATCATTTTAAATATATTATTATTGACCATGTTGATTTAAGACCCAGGGGTAGACCCTCAGATATATTTAGAATTTAAAGAAATGAAGTGGCAGTTAAAATGCCAAGCAAAGGTGTTCTCTGGGTTAAATGATATAATGTCTATTAGTAGTGACTTGAAGTTTAAAAGCTATGTTTATTTAAAAAAAAAAAAAAAACTTATTATTGCTGGTTACATGTGCATACGTTTGTTTTTACTTGCATTTTTTGCAAGTATTTATTGTTTTTATTCTAAGTAATACAGTTTTAAAGTTACTGTTTAAGGCTTTAGTTGGTTACGTCATTAATTGGTCACATGTAGTGAGGTTGTTTGTGCACATATAAATTTGGTGTGATTTTTATGGATGGTATTCTGAAGAAGTCCTTAATACCTGGACGAAAGCACTTAATCTTGGTACAATAAAGAATATTCCATTTCGGGACCTGATGTCTTTTTTTGTTTTCAGTGTGGGATTGTTTTACGTTTCTTTACCCAGAGAAGGAACATTTTTCTTAGGATCCTACTGTCCGTCCACTGATTGAGTACTGATCGTATCATACATAATTCTCCTGAAGAGCTACCCTATACAAGCCTTCAACAAGTCCTCATACAGGACTCCCACCTACTTCCATTACTTCAGACTGTCCCACTGATGAGGTCCCTAGGAAGAGAACTTGCAAAAGGAGGCACCTAGATTCACCCTTGGAGTTTGTTGCTGAAGACACTGATTTTGATGAAGGGGAAAGGGTCCCCCTGATCTCTACCATATGATGTCTCCTTCAGAGAGATACTAGAACTTAAACAGAAAGGTTGATGGTCCTCCACTATCATTCCCAAGATTAGTCGGTGTTTCTGAAGGCTTTTGGGGCTGGCCCAGGTACATCTTGAGTGGCCTGTCCTACTGAAGAGTTAATCAGCCTGATCTCACGTTGAAAATGGAAGGAATTGAATACAATTAAAGATATCCGTAAAAGACCTGACAGGTTTCTTGCTCTTCCTAAAGATAGGGCCCACTGGAGCAAGAGAGTCTGTATAGATGCTGCGGTGGTGGCTGCAGCCACACAGAGTTTGCAGAGTAAAGCTCATCTGTCCACCTTCCTAATAGAGAGCAAAGGGCACTGGAAAGGTGTGGTAAACGTGCTTATGCCTTAGTGACCTTTGCCTTTTGGTCGGTGAATTATTTGACACATTTCACCAGGCTACAAAGAGATCCAATCAAGGAGCTTTCCAAATCTGTTTCTGAATCCATGTCTGTAGAAGACCAGAAGGCAGCTTCTTCACAACTGACCACCTTACAGTCCCATCTCCATTCCATCCATGAGGTTAATCTCCCACACATCTGAGGGTATCTCTAGGGCTGTGGATTCAGGCATAAAGGTTAAGATACATGCCTGGATGTGCATATTTGATTTTGCAGAACCATTCAGGTCTTCATTCATCACTGCTTCCTTTGAAAGATTGTCTTTGATTGAGCCCAAAGTTTAAGAAACACACTCCAGAAATGAGCAAGATGGGAAGACCCCGTCTGCCATTGAGATTAATTTTTCTACTCCTCACATATCCTTCTCCAGGAATCAGCGAGGTAATAGAAAGATGTGGTTCCACAAGTCCCAATGGCCTTTCCAGTAATCATGGGAAGGTAGTTCTTCCCAGGGCAGAGGGCTGAACTCTAATGGGAGATGCCATTTCGTGACAGAGATGCCCTGCAGAACCAGGGCTTCAGAGATGCCTTCTCTGACGGGCCTTACCTGATTGCTGCACTGTGGACGCAGTCAGGGAGCACTTATCTCTGCACCCAGAAGGGTGGGCATCCTTCACAAAGGAGACACAGATGCAGAAGATCATATCCAGAAGTTATTTCATACCATTTTCCCAAATTTCCCCCCCAAAATAAAGAATATCCCTGATGGTTCCGCTCAATCAAATGGAGGCTGCAGCCTTGGAAATTGAATGGCTGCTAGAAAAGAGTCATACAGGAAGTCCCCAAGACCGACAAGGATCCAGAATTTACTCAAGATTCTTTAGTGCCAAAGACGGGGGGCTTGAGACAAATTCTGGATATCAGCAGACTTGACCAGTATGTTAAATACTTCAAGTTCCAAATGATCATGGTTCAGTCCGTTTTACCCCTTCTATGAAATGGCAACTAGATATGCTCAATAGATCTTCAGGATGTGTACTATCCTATCAAAATGAACAGGCACTCCAGAACATACCTGTGCTTCCGACTGGAGCCATTACAACAGCTCGTCAGGAGTTTACCAAGTGCATGGTGGTGATAGTGGCATACTTGAGGCTGGTGGGATTCCATGTGTTTCCATATTTAGATGACTGGCTCCTGACCACCCCATCTAAGCATCTAGTTATTCAAGAGAGGGATTACTTGCTCCAGTTATGTCATCATTTGGGCATTACAGTCAGTTAACCCAAATCGCAGCTTACCCCTACTGGGACCCTTTGAGTGCTTGTCTAGACACAACCAAACAGCGTCACTTTTTCACTTACTTGGGTCCATACTCGCAGGTCTCAGGTCATGAAGTTGATCTTCCTTTCTCATCTGACACCAAGATTGGTCCTTCAAGCATTAGGTTTGATGGCGGCAGTGATAACTCTAGTCCCTTTAGCCAGCTATCATGTGTGTCCTTCATTGGATTCTTTCAGTACAGGTCTATACTTCAGCATCCTCTAAACAGTCTAGTCAAGATTTCCAGCGTTTGCAAGGAATATTTTCAGAGGTTTCATTCAAAAGTTTGTTCTCAAGGTCGTCTCTTTGTTCTCCCTCAGCCAGTAGCCACAGTCGCCACGGATGCTCCCAAATTGGGTATGGGTGGGGGTGGGGGGCGTTTCTTGGGAAGGACCGTCAAAAGTGTATGGTCCCCGAAAGAGGGCCAGCCTGAACATCAGTGTCATGGAAATGAAAGCTGTTCTACTAGTGTCGCAGACCTTTCAACATATTCTACCTTCAGAGATTGCAGTACATACAGACAACATGGCAGTAGTCTGGTATGTCAACAAACAGGGAAAATCTGATCCTAGTTATTGTGTTGAGAAGCAGTGAGAGTATGGCAGTGGGCAATCTCTTCCAGTTGGTTTCTTTTGGCAATGCCCATACTGGGAAAAACCAGCCTGCTTGCAGCCAGACTTGGCAGACCCATTTTGATGTCCGACGAGTGGTCTCACAATCAAATAGTGGAGGAAAAGACTTTTTAATGGGGTCAGCCTTGCTAGGATCTTTTTGAGTCTCCCTTCAGCAGTGCACCAGGTTCTTTGCCGTGGTCCCTTGACAGGGGGTGTCATTGAGAGATGCTCTAGTCCACAGATGGTCCTATGGTCTTTTCTAAGCTTTATTCCCTGTTAACACTAATTCTAGAATTTCTACAAAAGCTTCCTGGTAGAAGAGAAGAATCATTCTCTTTGCACCCTTTTGGCATCATCTGGTCTGGTTTCCCTTCCTCTGGCCTTATCTTGTTTATCTTTCATGGATACTGGACCCATTTCCAGACTTCCTATCTTACACAGTAGGAATGCAGCATCCAGACACAAATGGCCTCAAGTTGATTGCATTTTCTCCATTTCCAGTGATGGCTAGCCCAGGCTTTCTTCACAGTTTGACAGATTCGCTTATCCTCTCAGAAGCCTTCCACTAGGAAAATTGAGTAAATGGAAAAGGTTTCAAGTGTGGATCCTTCAGAGAGATTTGGATCCTTACTCTGCCCAAGTCTCAGCAGTTCTTTAATTTTTGGCCTTCATCTTTAACATTAAGGCAAGTTACTCTACTATCAAAGTACAACTAGCAGCCATTTCAAATTTTCATTCAGGAGAGAATCGTTCTTCACTGGCTTTCTTGAGATTATGCAAGGCCTTTTTTAAAGGTACCTTTTTTTACTCAGGCCCTCAGTTAAAGACCCAAAACCCTTTGGGATTTGACTATTGATGTACTCTTGATAAGATAGATAGCTGCATGGCTTACAAATAGGACATGGCAAGTATCATGCAGCAACTGGACAGGTGAAATCCTTGGTTACAGTTGTGGTGTCCCAGAGGGCTCTGTCCTAGGCCCTTACTTTTTTAGATTGCATCTTTCAGACCTAACTTTTTCATCTGAGGTGTTCTACAGTCTATACGCAGATTACCTAAGATTGGGTAAACTGATTACAAGTGTTACAGGTAACGCATGTCTGCAAAATAACTTGACTAAATTGACCATTTGGGCACAGGAGAATAATATGCTGATAATCCTATGTGGGCAATAGAGGAGTAGGCTAAGATTTTTCGAAGCTGGGTCTGATTTAGACCAGACCAGCCGCCGATTAGGGTTGATAGAAGACCCAGTGTTAGAGTTGGATTAGCCGTATTAGAAATTTGATATAGTAGAATAAATGATGCGGGTTTTTGTCAGGTTGGGAGGATTAAGCCTGTTGTAAGGTTAAGTCCCTAAAGAACTTTTGGTAGCTAGAAGTGAAGTCCTATTTTGATGGCTAGGTCTAGTGTGATTAGGAGGGCTGATATGGGATTTAGCATGTTAGTGATGTTTCATTCTCCCGTTCATGCATTGGTTGTGCTGGAGAATAAAATTATAATTGAGGCGGCTTCTTGGGTAAGGAAGTATTTAGTTGATGCTTCGGTGGCTCTAAGGTGGCAAAAAAGTAAAGTTTTGTACCTACCATAAATGTAGATGTTAGAGTGTATACCCTGCTGCAGTCATCACACTAGGGTTATCCTGTCATCAGGCGGTCCCGCAGTCTGCCTGAATTCCAAAGTCTTGGTCCGGCGTCGGTTGCTGTCGCTTCTTCCCTGACGTCAGTGGGGCAGAGGTATATAGGATGCATCCGACGCCATTTTCTTCAGTTTTTCTTGCCCCAGATGTCAGGTGCCCCCCAAAATGGTGGTCAGTAAATAGTACCAATCATAAAAGTTTAGCACAAACAAAACATCCCTCCAGCTATAAGCAAATACACCACAAAGGTAGTATCAGATTTAAAGGCATTGAAAAGTTTGTTAGGTGAGAGGGGGTGGAGGGAGGGTAACCTGGACTGCAGCAGGGTATACACTTGAACATCTACATTTATGGTAGGTACAAAACTGTACTATGTTCATCGTGTTACCCTGCTGCAGTCATCACACTTGGGTAGAATCCCAAAGCTAAGGATGGGAGGTGGAGTCAAACAGGGTTAGAGGAGGCTAGAAGGCCCTGCAGAACTGCAGTGGCAAAGCCAGCTCTAGTCTTAGAGTAAAGTGGTAAGTGATGGTGTTTGATGAAGGTGTGTACTGAACTCCAAGTTGCAGCTTTCAAGATATCCTTGGTTGGCACCCCCCTGAGGAAGGCTGTAGATGTAGCTGCTGCCCTTGTAGAGTGGGGCCTTATGTTAGCAGGAACTGGTTTTCCATGGTGAGTGTAGCAAAAACGAATGCAATGTCCTATCCATTTGGAAATGGTCTGTTTTGATATAGCCTTCTCTTGTGAAGCTGCAGCAAAGGATACAAAGAGCTGGTCAGATTTTCTGAAAACCTTAGTTTTATCCAAGTAGTAACGTAGTTGCCTGTCAATGTCCAAGGAGTGCAGGAGTCTTTCTCCTTTGTTCTGTGGATCTGGAAAAAGGTGGATAAATGGATGGTTTGATTTAGAGCCACACTGGATACCACCTTAGGCATAAAGGAGGGGTTAGTTCGTAGAGAAACTCTGTCTTGATGAAAAATGAGGAAAGGCTCTACTGCCATTAGTGCCTGAAGCTCTGAGACACTTCTGGCTGAAGTTATTGCTAGCAGCAGGGCAGTCTTCCATGATATAAACTTTAAGTCAGCTGAGAAAGCTGGTTCAAAAGGAGGTAGCGTAAGTTTTTCCAAAACAAAATTGAGGTCCCAGGTTGATGTAGTTGCTCTCCTGGGGGGCCTAATGTTTTTGGCCCCTCTGAGAAACTGCCTTAGAAGCGGATGTGAAAATAAGGGAGGATCCGTGTTGTAGTGGGCTGAAATAGCTGAGGCGTGGATTTTAATAGATGAAAATGAAAGTCCTTTGTGTAACATCTCAGTTAAGTACTGTAGAATCTGAGGTATGTGTGGCTGAAGGGTATTTTGGCCTTTAGCTTGGTTCCAGATGCAAAACCTTTTCCATTTGTCTGAGTAGGCCTTCCTGGTGCTGGGCTTCCTGGCTTCCAGAATAACATCCATAACAGCTTGAGGAAGAGGAGCTGGCTGGTTGCTTAGGTGATTTGCCATGCAGCCAAATTTAAGGTTTTGAGCTGGCTGTGTAGAATCTGACTGTCTTGCTGTGTGAGCAGATGAGTAATTTGTGGTAAATTCCAAGGTGGGCCCTGGGTCATATTCCTTAGTAGTGGGTACCAGTGCTGACGTGACCAGTCTGGGGCTATGAGTATCATTCTGGGTCTCTCCATCCTGACTTTCAGCAGCACCTTTGTGAGAAGGTGCAATGGAGGGAAGACGTATACTGTCAGGTTTTTCCATCTTAATGAGAGTGCGTCCACTTTCCAAGCTTGATGGTGCAACGTCCTTGTACAAAATTTTGTTAGCTGATAGTTTTGGGGGCTGGCAAACAGGTCTATGTCTGGGTGCCCCCATTTTTGAGTTATTGCAAATACTTGTGGATCCAATTTCCACTCGTGGGGATCCGTGATGTTTCTGCTTGGGTCTGCCAATGTGTTCTTTTTTCCTGGCAGGAATGAGCTTGTAGCTGAATTTGGTAAGCCAGTGCTGTGTTCCACAAGGTCATTGCTTGCCTGCATAGAGGGTAGGAGTGTGTAACCCCTTGTTTGTTTATGTACCACATTACTGTGATGTTGTCCGTCCTTATTGTAAGCTGTCCTGGATGTAAGAGGTCCTTGAAGGCTGTCAGGGCATTCTGTACAGCTAGAAGTTCTTTTTGATTGATGTGCAGATTCCTTTGATCTGCATTCCATATGCCTTGAACGCACCGTCCTGCCATGTGTGCCCCCCAGGCATAGTCCGATGCATCTGTTGTCATAGTTTGCCTGGCTGGGGGCAAGATGAAAGGCTGACCCTTGTTGAGGTGACATGCCTGTGACCACCATAGAAACTCTTGTTGAAGGCAGGGAATGAGAGATATAATTTTGTCCAAGCTGTGACTGTGTTGAGTCCATACTCTTTTTAGGTACCACTGTAATTTCCTCAATTGCAGCTTTGCAAATGGTATTAGTAGTATGCAAGATGCCATGAAGCCCAAGGCCTGCAAAATTTTTCTTGCAGGGAGTTGGGTCTTTGTTGCCATTGTTTTGAAGTATTGAGTCAGTTGTAGTTTGTCTGGCGTCAGATAAGCCATCTGGGCCGTTGTATTTAAGCTGGCACCTAGGAATGTCATATTTTGTGAGGGTACTAGTTTTGATTTCGTTTATTGTGTACCCTAGGCAACTTAGAAGGTGTTTTACAAAAGCCAGATGTAAGAGGATGTCCTTGCTTTCTGCTTGAATGAGGCAGTCGTCCAAGTATGGGTATATTTGAATTCCTCTTTGTCTGCAGTATGCAATTACTGGTGCCAGGCATTTTGTGAAGACCCTGGGTGCAGTGGATAAGCCAAAGGGCAGTGCAGAGAATTGGTAATGGGTTGAACCTGCAATGAAATGCAGGCATCTTCTGCAATTTTGTCCGATAGGGACATGCAGGTATGCCTCCTTGAGGTCCAACGTTACTAGCCATGCTTTCTTGCCCAACATGGGAAGAAGCTGCTGCAGTGTTAGCATCTTGAATTTGGGTACTTGTAAGAAGGTGTTCAGAATTGAAAGGTCCAGAATGGGTCTCCAAGCATTGTCCTTTCTGGGGACTAGAAAGAGCCTTGAGTAAAATCCTTGGCCTCGCTCCCGTGTAGGTACCAGTTGAATGGCTCTCATTTCCATGAGAGTTGTAATTTGTTTTTGTGCCTCTGCCCATTGATTTTGTGGCAGGTTTGGCATTCGTCTTATCATTGGCAAGGTGTGGAAATGTAATCTGTATCCTTGTGATATAATGTCTAGGACCCATTTGTCCTTTGTGATGATGTGCCAGTTATCAGTAAAAAGTGCTAATTTTCCTCCCAAGGGAGCTGCCAAGAGAGTTTTGCTTGGCAGTATGAGATTTAAGTCATTGTGTTTGCCTTCTAGTAGTTTGGGGCCTGTCTTCTCCTCCCTTCTGTGTTGCAGTGCCCCATTGTCGAGGTTTGTAATGGGTTTGTGCTTGTCCTCTGCCTCTTGGGCATCTGTATTTACCCCTCTGTGGTCTGTCAGTAGCTGGAAAGGACCAATTTTTTGTTGGCCAATTTCTGCTGAAGCGAGGGGGCTGAACCTGTAAGAAATCTTTGACCATCTGCATAGATTTTGCCTTATCCTCCATTTTCTTTAAGACTTCTGCTTTAACCCCAAATAGGACAGCCTGCTGTAAGGGGAGCATCTAGTAACTTTGCTTTAACATGATCAGGCAGAGTTTGTTCCTTTAACCAAGCATGCCTACGTATAACAGACCCAGTAGCAGCTGCTCTACAGGAAGCTTCCAAGGAATCAAATCCACATTGTAAAGTATGTTTGCACACCTGTTCAGCTGCATGCAACAGATCCTGCATTTCCTTCAATTCAGACTGTTGAAGGGTGTGTGCTCATCTTTTGTTTTATTTGAGACATTAGAAATTGCTGGTATTTAAGCATATGAAATTGACAATTTAGTGGTCTCATAGAGTGGCTGAGGTGTAAACCTTCTTACTGCACCTGTCCAGTGCTCTGGAGTCCCTTTCAGAGGGTACTGGATTTTTTGCCATAGAAGCCTTTAGCCCCTTTGGGACCCTGGGAGATGGTCTCTGGGTCAGCAACAGGGCTTTTGTAAAGGAATTTGTGGGAGTCAGGCACTCTATAATATCTATCTGGTTTGGCTGGAGCAGGAGGCAGTGAATCTGGATTTAAACTAGATTCTAAGTAAACATCATCCACAATGTCTAAAACTGGGGGGATAGCAAGTGGTCTGTGCTGGGGGAGTAAAAGAAACTCTCTGAGCCTTTTCTCTGAGTCGGAGTAGTCCTGACCTTCCCAGTGGAAATGTTCCCTCATGGTATGTAAGGTTTCCCCAAAGGAATAGTCTTCGGGGGGAGAAGCTGAGGGAATGGAATCCTCCACATCAGAATCTTCATAAGGGGGAAAGGAGTAATCTTGTTCCTCAGAGGAGCCTGAGGAAATGGATACTTGATCAGAGGAGGCATAATCTTCCTCTTGTCTAGGCCTTTTGTCAGGTGGGGGTTGGGAACCCCTGATTAAAGAAATAAAGTCTTCAGCCATTTTAAGCATCTGTTACTTAGGCATGGGGCCTTGAGCTGGAGACTGAAGTGCAGTCTTTTTTTGGTTTAAGAGGAGTCTTAAGCCTAGGATACGGTTTTATGGTGAGCGTAGTCTGTCTTGAAGACACCTTAAGAAACCGAAGGTGTTTCTGCAGCACCGGCTTCTCGTTCTGCAATGTCGTCAGTAGGGCCTAAAGAAAATGGCTGCATCGGCCTAGAACTCTCCGCCAGAGAATCCGAAGTGGTCTGGGGTTCCAATTCTGCGGTAGCCAGGGGCTGCATAGGCGCCTCACTGAAAACTGGTGAACCGGAGACCGGCCCAACCGAGGCCTCTGAGTCTGGCTTGGATCTAGGCTGCCTGTCCTTATCTTTGCGTTTTTTGTGCACGCTGGTAGTCGGTTGCTCTAACGGCATAGTGTAATTAAATTTTCTATCGAAGTAGTGTCATGCGAAATCAAAGCGTCATTTTATAGTTAGCTTAATGAACCTAGCACAAAAGCAACAACCAGTGACGTCGTGGTCTGGGCCTAGGCAAGGTATACAATAAGAATGAAAATCCTTATGAGGTATTTGCTTCCCACAAGAAATACAATTAACTTTTTCTGACATTGGTCTGAGGCAAGAAAAGTTTCCCCAACGGGGTACTTAGCTTTATTGAAGACTTCAGATCTGAAATTCGACTTCGAAAATCTCAGGAGTCTGCCGACTGGCACTTGCGAACTGCTTCTGCTTTGGGCACCGCGCGGCAAGAAAGACTGAAGAAAATGGTGTCTGATGCATCCTATATACCCTTGGCGCACTGACATCGGGGAAGAAGTGACAGCAGCTGACGCCGGACCAAGACTTTGGAATTCAGGCCGACTGCGGGACCGCCTGACGACAGGATAACCCTAGTGTGATGACTGCAGCAGGGTAACACGATGAATATCTAAGCATACGAGATTTGGGAGAGACAAACTGAAAGGTGAATATTTAATACAGCACACAGTGATTGAAACTGTAGACTCATTTAAGGACCTGGGTATATGGGTAGATTCAGCTATGCATTTTTCTAATCATATCATCCACTTGGTTAATCATAGTTATAAGAACTATAGGCGTTTAGATAGTCTGGGAAATTAAAAATAATGGTCACTGTTTATTAGTTACATTAGACCCAAACTTGAGTATGGAATAACAATATGGAAATCCTATAAGAAGGCAAGCATAAGTAAATTGGAAAGAGTACAGCGGAAATATACCAAGGGCATCCATGGATGTAAAAATCTAGGTTGTTTTGAAAGACTAAAATATCTGAACTTGGTATCTAAGAGGAGATTTTATTCAGGTATATAGGACATTTAGGGACAACTACCTCTGGAAGTTTGGGTTTATCAAAAAGTGCTAGAGAATCATCAGATAACCTGTGTAGAAGGTTCTGTAGGAATGAAAAGTGTACTAATTGGTTCTCTGACAGAGTAGTTGATGCATTAAAGCAAGCACTAGTTTAGATATTTTTAAGAACAGCCTGGGCACTTATTATGGGAACAAGTGATGTTATGTAGTCCTATCTTGCCTACATTCTTACCTGTGGGTTCGGAGCCGAATATCGGCTCTGACTCGGCCGATTTTACTAACTCAAAGCCTCTCATTGGCTGGGCTAAGTGGGTATCCCATGGTGCACTGCTCCATATCCCCAGATCTCGTTTGCCGCTTGTGTAGCTCTGACGTGGTCTCGCTTGGCTGTGGCTAAGTACCTTCTTTTTTGCTATTTCTCTTAGAGAAATTTGATATTTGATACCCAAAAGCTATTTTAATACCGGTTTCTTGTTGCTATTGCTGTGTTTGAGTGTGGTAGTTGTGTTTTTTGATATCCCTAACTGTTCCAACGGGCTAGGCCTGTTTTAGTTAGAGGACCTAGTCCTCCCCTCTGTTGCTAGATAAACTTTAGTATGATTGTGTTTGTGTGTGTCCCCTAGAAGAACCGTTTCAGTTAGAGGTTCTTAGATTGTGTCTAGTAGAGTTTTTCTGGTGTTTCTACTTTGTGTATTGTTCCCACCCTTTTTGTGATTTGTGTCTAGGTGGTTTCACTTAGCGCTAGTTATAAGATGTCTAAGAATCAGAAGGAGCATAAGCCTTTTGGCTTTAAAAAATGTTCCAAGTGTGGATATAAGATGTCCATCACGGATGGACACTGTGTGTGTTTACTGCCTTGGAGCCATCCATTTACAGGAGTCATGTAGCTTTTGCCACGCGTTCAGTCCTAGGGTGCTCCAGGAGAGGAAAAATAAATTAATATTAAAGGGACTTCTAAAACAATCATTTGAGGAAGCTATAGACTCTGCTTCCAGTTCTCAGTCAAAATCCAAAGCTTCCAAGGCTAAGAAAAGGCCTCATGCTCCATCTGCCTCTTCGGAGCCTCCGGAGAAGATTACTGTATTGGATTCTACCTCCTCGGCTCCACTGTCCTCGGGGCTGCAGGATGTATCAGTGTTAACTGAATCGGCGTCGGCTCCTATCATTCTTGAACCCATTCGGAGCCGGTCGCCCAGTGTGATGCATGGTTCACCTGACAAGAGATTCCAGTCTCCATCGCTCTTCTCCAGATCCTCCAGGCTTTCTGATTTGGATGTTGATAGGGTGGTGCAGAGGTTCCTGCAGTCACCGGTGTTGGCTAAATTGTTCTCGGCTCCGACCCACTCTGCTCCGGAGCCAGTTTCTATGACCGTTTCGATGATTCCTCCTCCGAGCACATCCTTGTCGTCGGAGCCGGTATGCTCCGAGTGATGTTCCTGCGCTGGCTCCAATACCCCCTCAGGGTCTATCTGTGCCGACCTCTGCTCTGACCATATCGGTTCCATCCACAGGGTTTGAGACTCTGGTCTCTTTGGTCGGGCCCGAGGGGGATACTTAGGGACATCTGTTGGTTCCGAGTCTCCCACTTGGTGCATCGGCTCATGGGACCCCGGTCCCGGTAGTGGCCTCGGAGGCCGGCTGGTCCTCTGATTCAGGGGGACCGGCCTTCGAGGCCATGCGGAGCGCACTGGCCAGATCTTCAGCTACATCACCCGGGTCGGTCATTCCGTCCCACACCACCCCGGCGGGAGCTTCTGATACTCACCTATCCATGGACAATAGAGCACCAGGCCCTAAGGATACCCCCACAAGCGGTCCCCAACTTTCCGAGGGTCTCCCAGAGTTCGTGCCTGAGGAGTCTCCTAGAAAGAAATTGTGCAAGAGGAAGCACACAGACTCCCAGGATGAGTCTCTCACCTCCGATACTGACTTTGAGGAATCGGAATGGTCCCCCAAGTCATCCTCTGATGATGTTTCCTTCTCCGATATCCTGGAGGTACTGAAACAAAGAGGTGACTGGCCTTCCAAAGCTCCTTCCGAGCTACTTGGGCTTCTCCTCTCACTTTTGTTTCTCATTACAAATTGGACATGGTCTCCAGGGGCAGGTCTTTCTTTGGCTCCACAGTTCTCAGGAGTATTTTCCTATGAGCCACCCAGGATGTAGGTGCTAGGAACGCTGTCCCACGGGTAAGAATGTAAGCGAGATAGGACTACATAACATCAAGAAGTTATTTACTCACCATAACATTCGATGTATGTAGTCCATCTTGCCTCACATTCTTACTTACCCTCCCACCTTCCCCCTGCCAGGAGGATTTGGAAGTTAGGTTGTCACCTACAGAGTCGTTTTGATTAGTTTATTGTTTATATGGATGTGGTGTGTGTATGGAGTACAAATGATTTTCACAGCAAACTAGATCTGGGGATATGGAGCAGTGCACCATGGATACCCACTTAGCCCAGCCAATGAGAGACTTTGAGCTAGTAAAATCGGGTAAGAATGTGAGGCGAGATGAACTACATACATCGAACGTTATGGTGAGTACATAACTTGTTTTGGTATATTGGTAAGCTGGAAGGGCATTTATGACCGTGCTTGAAATATTTGTATGTATTTATTATCTTACAGACTCTTAACCAGTCTCGCTTTGAGCTTTATGGTAAGATTGATCTTAGGTTTTTGTCCTGAAAAACAATTTTTTCGGTTGCTATAACCTCCACAAGATGAGTATCTGAACTCCAGGCTCTCTGCAAGGCCTCCATGCTTGATCTTCCATAAGCCTTTCTATCTAAGGTAGCTTCTGAATCCAGCTTAATTCAAGTCATTATTTTATCTGTGTTCTTCCCTAATTTTTCAAAGAAAGGGGAGTGTGTGCTGCATCTTCTGGATGTACATCGGCAACCGAGGTTTTATTTACGCAGTACACAGGATTTCAGAAAATCTGATGAGTTTGTATCTTTTTCCAAGAACAAATTGGGTAGAGCAGTTTCTAAAATGACTCTCGCCAAATGGCTAACTTATTATATATCCTTTATTTATAAAGAAAGAAGTTTAGCTTTGCCTCAGACCCTCAGAGCGCTTTCCACAAGAACTAATAGCCACCTCATAGGCCTTCTAGTCAAGAGCTTCCATAGATATTTGCACAGCTGCCACTTGTTCCAATCATCATGCATTTATTGCTTATTGCAAGTTAGACATACTGTCTAGAAATAGGGCAGTATTTGGTTCTTCTGTAGTCTGGAATGTATTTTCATGAGAGCCACCCAAGGTTCATCTAGCTGGGGACTCTGTTAGTTGAATGAATGGACATGACAACATCAGATACATAAGTTATGTACTCACCATAGCGATGCAGCTGTGTTTTCCATTGTCATTCTTCAACTCCCCACCCTTCTGTCATGCTAAGGCCTAAGGCATGTCCTGTAAAATCCAGGTCACTGTTAAGCATACGGGATCTGTGATATACTAGGAGAGTGGGGCATTTTGGGTAAAGAGCAGAGCTCCAGAGTTGGAGCCGAGAGTTTGGTAAAATCAGCAAAGTTAGATCTGATGTCTTATCCAGACCCGTCAGTTGAAAGAAGATTAAAAATGGCCAACAAAGATGCATCATTATGGTGAGTACATAACTTTGATGTTATGTTGTCCCATCTTGCCTTCATTCTTGCTGGTTGAGTTCGAAGCCGATCCTCTGCTCCGACTTGGCCGATTTCCTATAGCTCAAGAGCTTTTACTGACTCGAGGCTATCCCCTATCGCAGCATGCCTAGCGGTAGCTACCCAGATCTTGTTTCCCGTTTGCAGCATCGAGATTGCGACTACTGGTTCAGGCTAAGTACTTAGTGCTTTTTTCACTTATATTGTTATCCTTTCCAGGGTTTTGTTTAACATCATTTGAGCGTATATTATCCCGTTAGTCTAACAACCCTTTTTCTACTTGATGTGGGTGTTTTTGGCTGTCGTTTTCTTCCTCAGGCCTTGCCTTCCCCTTTGAGCCCATTTAAATTTGAGGGTTCTTCTTCTTTTTCCCTACCCTTTCTAGGATAGCCATTTAAGTTAGAGGCTCTCCCCCTTTCTTCTTCTCTTCCATTTAAAAAAATTTTTTTTTTCCTTTCCTGTTGTTTGGGCTAGCCATTTACAGCCTTGTAGTAGTTTTAGTTGTGTGCTGTTAGCTATTATAGTTTTGTTTTCTAGCGCTGTGGTAATGTTTTTCTGTTAATTATCCACTGTGTCTAAAGAGTCGACACCCTCTGGGTTCAAAAAATGTGACTAGTATTGCCAAAAAATGTCCCTTATGAACAGGCACATGAGTTGTGTATATTGTTTAGGGGCTGTTCACCTGCAGGACTCATGCTCGGTCTGTCATGCTTTCAGTTCCAGAGTCCTGCAGGAGAGAGAGAATAAGTTAATTTTGCATGGCCTTCTGAAGAACCATCAAGATTCTTTGTCTCAGGGTCCTCATCCAGCTAAATTGTCCGAAAAACCAACTAAGCTTTTGGTTCTGAGGTCGGAAAAGACAAAATCGACTGTAAAACCTTCGGCTCTGTTGGTTCCCAGTGTTGGCTCCAACAAAGCTAAGTACCCGGCGGCTTCATCTGTGTCCTCTGAGCCAGTCTGGACCCATAAGAGAACAAGGTCTCCTTCTTTGGAGCCGGTACACTCTTCTACACAATCTCCTTTGCTGCAATCTGGAGCAAGCAATCACCGGTCCTCTTCGCACTCATCTCGGTCCTCCAGGCTCTCGGATCACGACGTGGAGAGAGAGTGGTCAATAGGTTCCTCAAGTCACAGGCACTTGCTAAGTTACTATCGAGCCCAGCCCATAAGGACTTGGCTGCTATGGCCCATCCAGCTTCTCTCTCAGTTCCTCCTCCGACTCACTTGAACTCGGAGCTGGAGTGCATGGAGGTCATGGTGGTGGAACCATCGGGTCCAGTTACTTCTCCTTTATTGGTTCTGACACCCGCTTCGATCTCCTCAATGTCTCAGTCCAGCACCGAAGCTCTCTTGCCGGCTCCGAGGGGGAAAGTGGCATTGGAGCCTTGTCCGACCCCGCTCTCCCTCTCGGAGCTTCGGCACAGGTGAGCTGGGCTCCCACATCAGCCTCGGAGTTGTCGCTGTCTGTTTGCAGGAGATTTCCAAGCTCTTTGGAACTGGAGGCTCCTTCGACTTGGGTCTGTGGGGCCTTCGAGGTGATGAAGAGCATGCTGTCTCCTGAGACTGCTCCACCCTCAGCTCCATTGGCTCCTTCTCCCTCTGTGCCTTTGACCCTCCTCCTGCCTCCAAGCATAGGAAACTTGTGCCCCAGAATGCCCCATTGGGTGACCCAACTTCTTCCGAAAACTCCCCTGAGCATTCAGAGGAGGTCCCTCGGAAGAAAAGATTTAAAAAGAACCATCTGTTCTCCCCTGAGTCCATCACTTCAGACACAAACTTGGATGAATCGGAAGGGACCCCACGGTCTCCCTCTGAGGATATCTCCTTTTCAGACAGCTTGGAAATCCTTAGAGGGGTGGCTGGAAGTCCCTAGCCCCTTCTGAGGACAAGTCTGTCTACATGGACGCATTTGGTTCCTGACCCTCCACCTCTTGAGTGTCTCCACCTTTTTACCCACTTTTGTCTGTAGTGAGTCAAAAGGCATGGAGTGCTCCAGAGACCATGGAACCAGTTCCGAGGAGACTGAATAAATTTATTACTGCTCCTGAGAATAAATCCTTCCTTTCCAAAGGAGTCCTTGTTGATGCCATGGTGGTGGCAGCAGCCACTAAGAAGGAACTTGCGGAAACTTCTTCATCTGCTGAACAAGGAGTCTCATACAAAGGACAGGTATGGGAAGCATATGTTCTCTTCAGCGACCTTTACTCTCAGGTTGCTGAATTACTTGTCACACTTCACACGACTTCAGAGGGATCTCCTGAAGGAGCTAGGAGATGCCCTGCAAGATCCTACAGCTTAGGGAGTTGCGAACAGGGCTGCTTCCCAGCTTGCGACCTTGACTTCAGTGGTTAACTCCTCCATGAGGCTCATTTCTTATTCGGCAGATGGAGCGAGTAGGGCACCTGGTACCGGAGTAGCCTTGCGGAGACACTCCTGGATGTGCCTTTGTCAGTTTGTGGAACCTTTCAAGTCTTCATTTACCAATACCCCCTTCTATGGCTCGTCCTTGTTTGGGCCTCAGGTAAAAGAGACTCACCAGTTGTGAACAGGATGGCAAGACACACTCTGCTGTAGGAGTCTGTTTTTCCACTCCCTCCAGACCCTATCCTAAAGGTCAGAAGAGTGGAAAGATGTGTTTCCGAAAATCCCAGGGAGCTTCGGACATGCATGGAGATTTTTCCCCCCAGGGGCAGAGGGGGAAACAACAACGGAAGATGCCGCCCTCACAGCAGAGGGGGTCCGCAGCAGCAGGATGACAGAGATGTTCTCTGGTAGGCCCTTCCAGCACTCCTGAAGGGGGAGGCCTGACTGTCCACCTCTGGAGACTGTCTGGGGCCAGACTATCACTGTACCCAGCAGTCTGGCAAACTATCACGAGAGAAACATGGGTACTGTCAGTAATATCCAGGGGTTACAAAATTCCTTTTCCCAGTTACCCCCCACAAAAGAAAAATATTCTATCCCAGATGTTCC
Organism: Protopterus annectens; assembly: GCF_019279795.1. Taxonomy (NCBI): domain Eukaryota; kingdom Metazoa; phylum Chordata; order Ceratodontiformes; family Protopteridae; genus Protopterus; species Protopterus annectens. The sequence continues at coordinate 290,570,368 of NC_056742.1, forward strand.
ACCCAGTCTTCAGGATCAAGCAATCCTAGAGGTACAAAGATTGCTTAAAAAAGACCCATCCAAGAAGTCCCCGCAGACCAAATTGAATCCGGAACTTACTTAAGGTTTTTTTTAGTTCCAAAAAAGACAGGGGACTGGAGACCCATTTTGGATCTCAGCAAGCTAAACAAATCGGTAAAAAAGACAAAGTTCTGGATGGTAACACTGCAGTCCATTCTTCCCTTCTTGGGTCAGGACAATTGGATGTGCTCCACATATTTCCAGGATGTGTACTACCACATAAAACTGGACAAGGCAAGCCAGGAGAGTCCTACGCTTCTGGCTGGGAGCCAGTCAGCACTTCAGAGCCCTGCCCTTTGGTCTCAGCACAGCCCCCAGGGTGTACGCCAAGTGTATGGCAGTGGTCAAGGCTCACTTGAGTCGTCTAGGATTCCAAGTATTTCCATATCTTGACTACTGGCTCCTCACTGCTACCACTGAGAATCAACTGATCAAAGCACAGGACTACACAATCCGAACTTGTTCCCAGCCAGGCATCACCATAAACTACGAAAAGTCTGTCTTGTCTGTTAACTTTATAGCGGCAGACTTTGATACCAGTCACATGATAGCAAGGCTTCCTCAAGACAAGGGGAAAACCATTCGTCAGCAAGTTTAGTTTCTCATAAAGAAGAGTTCAGGCAAGAGAAGTATTACAAGTGCTCAATGGCCACAGCAATTACACTAGTTCCTTTGGCACGCTTCCACATGAGGATTCTGCAGTGACCTCTTTTCACTCAGTGGTCTTTCCAGGATTTACCAATGTCACACATGATCTTGATCACAGAAACTTCCAAAAAGGACTTCGTATGGTGGCTTGTCTCCCCCCAGGTTACTCTGGGCAGACCCTTTCTAGACCCCCATCCAGTAGCCACAGTGACCATGGACACCTCCCAGATTGGGGGGGGGGGCATTATCTAGGACAGACTGTCCAAGGAATGTCAACCTCATGAACCATTTGCACATCAGTGTTCTAGAGATGAGAGCGGTGCTTCAGGTGTTGCAAGCACTTCAAGTCTCTACAGACCGGGACCATTGCAATTCAGACAAACAATATGTCCGTGGTATGGTGCATCAACAAGCAGGGTGGGACCAGGTCTTACCCCTTGTGTCGGGAGGTGCTTCGAGTATGGCAATGGGCAATATCTTCCAAACGTTTTCTGATTGTGACGCACACTCCCGGGAAATCCAATGTGATGGCGGACAGGCTCAGCAAGACTATCCTCATGCCTCACGAGTGGTCCCTGAAGCAAGAAGTTGCAGACTTGATTTTTTTGCAAATGGGGCCAGCCATGCTGCAATCTTTTTGCCACTCCCCTCCACAACAAATGCAACCGCTACTTAGCCCTAGTCCCCCCTCCAGGACAGTCACCCAGGGATGCACTTGTTCACGATTGGCCTCCAGGACTACTCTATGCTTTTCCACCTTTCCTTCCAATTCCAAAGGTACTCCAGAAAGCAAAGTCGCTGGGTTGCAAACTCATCCTCATTGCTGTTTAATTGGCCTCCTCAGATATGGTTCCCATTTCTTCTCAGTCATCTTCAACTGGAGCCTTGGATACTGGACCCAGTTCCTGACTTCCTGATGCATCAGTTAGGCGGGATTCCTCCTTTCCTCCAAACTCTCAAGCGGAGTGCTTGGTTTCTCCACTTCCAGTCTTAGCCAGGCTCCCAAACATTTCCCAGGCTGTGCAACACATTCTAGTGTTCTCTCACAAGCCCACTACCAGGAGGATTTACACTAGCAAATGGAAGAGGTTTTCTTATTGGGCGAAGAGCAATGACATTGATCCCTTCACTGCTCCTGTTCACAAGATTCTTGATTTTCTGGCTGAAACCTTTGAAAGAGGGGCAGCTGCAGCTACTATTGGGGTCCATCTAGCTGCCATCTCTAATTTTCCCATAAGTTGTGCAGAGCATTCTTACAAGGTACAACTCTTTTACGGCCCCCGGTAAGAGAACCCCCCCCCCAGGCCTAAACTTGGTTTTAGCTTCTATGGTTATTCCACCTTTTGAACCAGCAGCATCCCTTGAAATTTCTATTTTGGAAAATCCACCGCTGTTGCCTTCCAAGGTAAATTGCCTTTAGATTCAACCTGTACAGCAGCAACATGGGCAAATCCTCATACCTTTATCACTCATTACAACGTGGATGTGGTATTTCGGAATAGGGCATCCTTTTGTTCCACGGTCCTGAAGAGTTTGTTCTAGTGAGCCACCCAAGAACCAGGTGCTGAGGACACAGTCCCAACCAGCAAGAATGAAGGCGAGATGGGACAACATAACATATAATGTACCTACCATAACATTCCATGTTTGTTGTCCTTCATCTCGTCTTCCTTCTTAAGTCCCACCCTCCTTCCCCCTTCTTGGAGGTTCTAGGAGAGTTACTTTATTGGTTACACTCGCTGAGTTTCCTGCTGACATACCAGGTTAGTTAACCATGCATTGTTTTTCTTCTTTCTTTCCTACCGTAAATGTATAAGAGCTTAGTAAAATTTGTTTTTTTACTATGTATGTCTAGTGTGGGCTATTACAGTTGAGATCTGGGTAGCTACTGCTAGGCATGTTGGGAATAGGGGTTAGCCTCGAGCCAGTAAAAGCTCTCGAGCTATAGTAAATTGGTGGAGTCGAAGCCCAGGATTGGCTCCGAACCCAACCAGCAAGAAGGAAGGACGAGATGGACAACAATCATGGAACGTTATGGTAGGTACATAACTTCTTTTTTTAATCCAGCCTGCTGCCAAGCATTTTAATTTTAATACTTCCCCTTCAGACAAGGATGTAAAGCAGTTGAGAAGTCTGGGGGGGGGGGTATGCTTCTGCAACTTTGATTTTTAGAATTTTGAATTACCAGGCTCATATGTTACCTTATTCTGTCAGTTCCATCATGTGAGGAAAAAATCTTGGTGCTTGGTTTCTTCCATTTCTCAGGTCACTTATTGTTTAAAATGTGTATATGACTCTCTAAATATCCTTTCCAGGGCTGTGGCCATTGGTTTTGTGTTAACATTTGCCTGGCTGCATTCTCATAGCCTCCCAGAAGATTAAAAAAAAATTAAATTTTCATTTGGATGGAGGTTTAGTTTTTGGACCTTCTGCTGCAGAGGTTATGAGATGAATGGTAAGCTGATGCAGGGAATCTCTCAAGATTTTTCAGCCCTCCTCTAGATTTTCCAAAGAATTTTCTGCTCCCTCATCCAGTTTTGGCAAGAAATAAGCAGTGTTAGCAGCTGATAAATAGATGTTTAAAAAGAAATGGCAAAGGACAATCAAAGAATGAGGCCTTGTCCCACCTCCCACCCTGTGACAGTCGTTTATCCCATTCCAGAAAGTCTGTTTTTCTGTCTTCCTCTGGCAGCAAATTGTTTTAGACAAATGGGTTATATGGCTAATTCAGAAAGGTTACAGGTGGCAGTTGGGGAAAATTCTCTCATGTTCAACAAACGCACTGTTTTACTGCCGTATGGGTAGTAGTGCCCTGCTACCCTCCCTCTAGAAAGCTGTTAAAGCTCAGAACCCACTGCCTGTCTGCAAGTAAGAAGGACCAATCACCTGGCAGGAGCAGGTAGCTGTTCACACTCTGACAGGACCCTTTTAGTTTTGTGCCATAGTCAGAGAAAGATGTCTTGGAATATTGCTTTTTTCTCTGAGTAATAACCACTGCAGAGCTCCGGTAAGAAACTTTTGTGTTTTATTTCCTCCCTCTGCTTTTTTTTTTCTCAGAGCTTGAATAGTATATTCTGCTAATTAGCTTATTTTTTCTTGTGTAAAATATATATATACTTTGTGTGATTTTTTTCTTACAGTAGAATAATCTCTGATTTTCTGTGGGGCTATTTCTGGGGCTTTTTCTGCTCGTTTAACTGAGTTTCTGCACTAAGGCCATTTTAGTGCAGTTTCTGTCATTGTTTTGTGCTACTAGAGCTGCTAGTAGTTCATAGTTGCTATTTCTGTTAAATTTCTTTTGAAAGTTTTTACAGGAAAACTTGCTGTTTTGGCATTTTTTTTTTCTTTGCGGCAGTATATTACAGCATTTTAAACAACTTTTTCATTTAAATTACAAATTGGGTACCATTTTGTTTGTGAAACATTTCTGAAAAGTTTTTTCTTAAATTTATATTTAATTCAATGTCTGTTTGGATTAATTATTTTATGTACTGGAGTAAATTTACAACTTTTAAATGAATTTGTCTTTTAAATCACAGTTTGGCTCCATGTTAATATTTCTGTCAGGAGTTTTACTTTTACTTAATTCCTTGTCTACTGCTGTATTAGGTTTTTTGCATTTCTTAAGTTAAAAAGCATCTTTCTTTACTTTGGGTATTTATGTTATGATGTTCTTCGTCTTCCATTGCTGCAGTCCTTACTATTGTGCATAGATCCGCCATCCAGTCCCGAATATACCAGAGATTATGGCTGATTGGTCATTAGTCTGACGCATTAGTCTGTACTAGGTACTGATCGCGTAACGTCGCGCCATATCCTTCCTTCTTTTTGGCGCGGTCCGCGGCGGTAAGCAGTTTTATGAAAGTGCAGGTTGGCGTTTGAAATCTTCTGAAAAGTTTCAGAACCCAATCCTAATCAGAAAGTTGCCAGTTATTTCGCATTTTTTTTTTTTCTTGCCTCAGTATTTAACCGATAACCAAATGTCGAATAACTGTATTTGTTGGGGGTAACATAATACAAGGGATTACCAGGGACACCCATGTATACCCTGTAATAGGCCCCCGAGCACACTGCCTTTGACGTTGTTTCTTGCGCTCTTTTCTAATAAACGCACTATTAAGAGGTGTTAGTTGTAGACTGATTAGTGTTTGGGGAGCGTTGCAATTATAAAATGCCGCCGGATGCCTCGAATCCGGCTTCGGCCCAAGAAGCGCAAGGAAAACAACCGAACAGCCTGGTTGATATCTTTATGTCCCGGACGTCGGTTCTTCCGGTTTTTGGTGCGAGCAGTGGGGAGTCTCAGGCAGCTCTATTTAGTCTCAGGCAGGAGTCACCCTCCAAGGAGGTACTGTTACAGTGGCTGTACAGGCCAGGCAGGCTTCTTCTCTTCTGAAGTTCTTCCTCTTCTTCCCCAAATTCTTAGAGCCTCTCCTTCTGTTGCCAAACCTTCTTGCCAAACCTTCTTTTAGAGGTAGCCAAGTTCAGCTCTCCTAGCATTTCGTGCTACATTGGCAGAAAAATGTATGCTTAAAATGGCAGAAGATTGGATTACTATGATTAGAGGTACTATGGGCCAGAGTTTAAGAGGCCTAAGGGTGGAACAGAGGCCTCGGGTTTTTGACAAAGGTTCAGGGGGCTCTGCAGGTTCAGCTTGAGTCTTCTTGCAGCGATTTGCAGTGAGTATCCCTCATTATTCTGATCTCCGCCTCCTTGATGCACTTTTTCCGCTTCCTCCCGGAGGGATTTTCATTTTCAGAGACTCTAGATTCCCATGAGGGAGCACTTTAGGAATACTCTTTTGAGGACTTTAGGCTTAGGAAGAGGTCGGCTTATTCTTGTTTACCCCAGCATAGCCCTTAGCTATACTCCTGTACCAAATGTGGTATTGAATGCAGTTTTTGCAGAGGCCCATTGGCTTCCTGATTCTTTGCCTCCGCTCCTGCAACCTGAGTGGGGGCATAGGGTGCCCGGGGTCAGGTTACTAAGTAAGAGGTAGGAGGCTGACCCAGAAATGTGGTTAGGGCCTAAAGGTGTCATAAGGTTAAGGGTTCTGTGGGCTGTTCTAATGTGACAAAGAGGCAAGGGGTTGGCTGTGTAAAGTGCTGGAAAGTGTAACTTCTTCCACTTAGCCATATGAGAGCTTGAAATTGAAGTTGCTCTACATGCTGAAATATCAAATATCTTCTTTCAATTGAAATCTCTAAATTGAATGCTATTTGATTGTAGGTGGAAGCTGATTTAAAGCCTATGTTTGAATTATGTGTCTACCTTGCAATGTGGTTTTGGGCTGCTGCAGGCCTCGAGGCTGTGGTGCCACCCTCTTGTTCTCGCAGGCATGCCTCTGTGAGGCCATGTTGGCTGGCTGGCATGTTAAGACAAGGATTGGGGATGCATGTTTTGTTCTGATGTGGATGATGGTTCACAGTGGGATGCAGTTTAGCTGAGTCAGACCTGTAGCCAAGTTTTTAAAAGCAGGTTAAAGCAAAAGCTTAGAAGTACAGCCACCCCACGCTTAGTGTACTGGCCTGCTAAGGGCCAGCCCACGGTAGAAAGTAGCCATGACTCCCAGTCTAGGGGTAGGTTCCACGCGGTGGAGGCTAGGGGCGTTCTTTTAGACGTGGTTAGGCAGGGCAGGAGGCTCCTAGACTTCTGGTGAGGGCAACAGGTCCCTTCTCTGTAAACTTGCAGAGGTGAGGGCAGTTCAGCTGCTCTTAGATAGACGCCTGGCAGCTCCTGCCTGAGGACGACTGGTTAGGATCTAAAGAAAGTTGGATTTTGGGTCACAGATTTTGTTTTCAAAGAGTGCCAGGTTCACCACCGTTACAGAGATGGGTTCCATACATCATTCCCTTTTTGTTACTTCCAAATGTTCCTCATCCACCCCCTTTTCAGGGCAGAGCCAGATGTTCAGTCCTCCACAAAGAAAAGATTCAGCCAGTCCCTGTATCAGAAAGGGGCCTAGGATTTTATTCTCTCCGTCCTCCCTATCTGGGCTCTCAACACAGATTTTGACGTTGATTAGATCCTCTATTTGAAACATTCCTAAGTTCAAATTTCTGATTTCAATAAATAGTTTCAACATGGGCAAATCTCACTGGAGATTAACTTAGATCTCAAGGAAGTTTCATCTGGTGGAAGAATCAGGGATGGTTACAGTGTGATGATCGTTTCGCGCTGAGGATTCTCATTACTGCTACTGCATTACAGAGTATCTACTTCTACTCAAGCTCCAGAGTATTCACATCAGGTTCTGGCATTTGCCCTTTGGCTTTATCTATCAAGGAATCACAAATCTATCCTATTTAGGACGAGCTTACTTATCTGGCAAAAGAAAGGATCTATCCCTACTACATCTGAATATGTTATAGTGCTAAGAGAGAAGAAGTATTACAGCAACTAAATAAACCAGTCTAGTACCTGCTAGACAAAGACTAGTATTCTGTGAACGAAATAAAGTCCAGTCTAGTACCCTCAAAAGAGACAAACAATGCTTGCTCCATCACTTACTCCCATCAGCTATCTCATTAGTCCTGTGCCCCAAACCAAAAAGACAGTCCTTCAAGCATTAATGGTATTCTCAATCTTGTCCGTGCTGCACCTCCAGTCGCTAGACAGTACATGATCAAGCATGTAATGAAAATCTCAAAACAGGAGGACACAGCAGTGCCAGGATTTATAATGGTATCTCAAAAAATAATGTACACTCACCAGGAATTTTACACAGACACCTCCAGGTCAGCCCTTGCCACAAGGGGAAATCAATTTTATCGCCAGAGTACTCAGTCACTGGACTAAACACTCTATGCCTCCCGCATGCTTGGGGAGGCGGAGTTTAATTTTAGATGCCAGAGACACCATGGCCTGCCAGGACTAGAGCACAGGTGTGGATATCAGACAGGAGGCTTTAGCAGTCCAGACTACATTAATGGCTTTCTGAGGAGCTGGTTTTGTGCAGGTAAGCATCTAATAGGCAAATACAACTGAGGGTACTTTCTTCTTACAAGCAAGGGGAAACACACAGACAACTGTCAGTGGTACATCAACAAGCAAGGAGCATGGGAGACTGCTTATTCTTGCATGTACCCACAATGCTCTCTGCCAGGAGACTTACTTAAAGCTTGAGGAAACAAAGATCTGCAAGGTTTCCCCAGGAGTGGAAACTGAGACAAAGAGTATTTCCACGAATTGATCACGTCATGGGGAACTCTTGACATAGATCTGTTCGGCTTCTCCGTATTGTTGAAAAACACAGTGTCATGGCACAAAGGGTTTCATGATCTGTCTTGGGAAAGCAAGCTTTCATGATTCAGTTGGAAAAAGCTTGATGTGTATCATCACCCACCTCCGAAGAAGTGGGATGCTCTGCTATCCTCTTTCAGATGGCCTTGCCAAGTGTGATTTGAATCCTCCAGATTTGGCTCCCCAAAGGTACTGGTACCCACTACTACGGAGTCTGGTAAAGATGCCTCCATGGCCTTTTACTGGTGATTCCTCATCTGTTATCTCAGCAGGACGGAGTCTAACTTAGCCTCCTAGCTCACCTCCTTCATCTAGAGTAATGTCAATATCTCATGTTGGGTTATCTTGCTCTCTGCCAAGTGTCAGATTATCTTCATCTAGAGCATCTACAAGGAGAGGTACGGTGAAAATTTATGAGATTTTTATTCCTCAGACAAAGAAGCTGGGAAATTCTGCCTTATGGGAGATGTGGCTCTTCACACCTACGGAGTTACCGGGACAAAGGTGGAAGATCTTTTAATTGGAGAGTGCTGCAGCAATTTCATGATTTTGACCCATTGTGAGGTGTCTCTTCCTCTCGCATCCTATTGAAGACAATTCTTAGAGGCAAGAATATAAGACCTACCTTGAGCCTGTAGCCCGCTTTGGGATGAAATGATTGTGGTCAAACCCTGCTTTCGTGTTTTTTGCTCTGCAGCTACTGAGGGGTTGGAAATACTTGTCCCCCCTGACTGAGCTCCTGTTAGGCTGGGGTTACAATTTTGTGTTGGTAAACTTACTGCACTCTGGCTTTTGCCTCTAAAACCCTCTCATCTTCCATAAGGTCAGGGCATCATGCTTTTCTAATGCTTCCTAGCCAAGGTGGTTTCTTGCAAGATGGCTACTTGAGTTGCATATCATTTGCCTTTAGCCCTAAAGATTTCTGCAAAATGGCTATAAGATTCTTGCATACTCTCCCCTTCCTTTATGCCTGGTTTGCCATTTCAAAAGGCTTTTAAGGATTCATTATGTCTCAGCCTACTTTTGCTTTTGGCTGCTTTTTGAAAGCGGGACATACTTTCAAAACAAACAACTATTTGCGTTTGGATTGCCTTTTTCAGGATTTTAGGACCAAGGATCAAGCAAGTGAGATTCCAGGTGGGATGTTTTTCCTTGTCCACTCAGCTTCCTTCAAATGCATTTCTAAACAAACTGGGATTAGGTTGATATTGCATAGCAGCTTTGCCACTTCATGCATACTTCCTCTAAGCATTATCACCTTCCTATCTAGGGCTAGTGCTGCTTCCAGCAGCATTTATGTAGGGGTGTTGTGTGATTGAGTTTACATTATATTTTGTTAGTTATTGTTCATTTTTGTTGTGCATTTTGGGGCTTTGTCTTCTCTTTAGGTTGTCTTTTTGGCTGGGGCAAAGAAGATGGGAGGATATGACGCCGCGCTTGATTAGTACCCTGGCTGATCTGACGACGACCGCGCTGGCTCTCCCACGCCAGCCCCAGCCTTATACCTGGTCGGGCCGCATCTGGATGGCGGATACAAAATAGTAAGGGGACTGCAAAAATGTCCTAAACATCTAATTGGTGGGTAGTAACAACTACACTTTTGAAATTGCTGTTGGTTCTGTACACTGTCCAGTGTAGTTTTTCTATAGAAATAGAATTTGGTTTGCTATTTAGGGGGAACTTTGTGGTATTTTGTCCATTTTGTACTGGGCTGACGGTGCATCCAGTACTTTGTATTGATCTGGCTAGGTTTTGCCTCTGTCTTGATGGATTCTGGTACAGTCCCGCCACCATCTTCCCAATGTGCACCTAAAAATAAACAGAATAATAAATAAATATGCCTCAACTTATGCCTTACAACTCCACAGAAGCCTTAGCTTAGGCCAGGCTTTTGGGCCACTCGCCTTCTGTTAACCTACAGGTCACCTGGTGTGGTCATATTATCACAACTGTACATGGTTCCCCTTCACAATCTCAAATTACTGAATGCTCAAAATTCAGTAACTCGAGACTGTAAAGTCGAAAACCCTTAAGCGCGAATCAGCATAAGCACGAATTCAAATATCTCAAATTCGTGCTTATGCATGTCAGCTACGGGATGGGAGGTGTGCGAGTCGGGATGTTTTACGGAAGTGAAGGTAAGTGAAGTGTATGTGTGTGTTTTAAGTTGTGTGTGGGTTAGGGTAGGGAGGTGGGAGTATGAGTGAGAGTGTTGGATGTGTCTGTATTTGTGTGCGTGTGTGCAAGGCAGTGTAAAATGTTTGTGTGCTGTTTTTTATTTTGTGTGTTAGTGCGATCTCGGAGTTGGAATGTATCAGTGGGGGGGTGTGGGGGTGCAGGGGGGCTTGCCCCCCTGCTTGCATGTAGTGTAGGGCTTGTAGTTTGTGATGTGGGTTGTATGGTGTGCGTGTTGTGTGGTGTGTGTGTTCTGTATGTTTGGGGTTTTTTGTTTTCGTGCTTGTGGGTTTTGAGATTTTTGTTGATTCGAGTTCTGGTTTCGGCTTATTGCATTTCGAGCTTGTGGTTATTCGGGCATATGAAGGGGAACCCTGTATATGACACAAGGAGCATTGAAAATGTTTAATCTTCCCTAGATGTTCATCGTGCATACAGCTGCAGTAATCACATATGGGTTCTCTGCCGTCAGGCGGTCCCTCGGTCAGCCGAATTCCAAAGTCTAGGTCCGGCGTCGGTTGTTGTCACTTTCTTTCCTGACATCAGTGCGACAGGGGTATATAAGACACAGCCGACGCCATATTCTTCAGTCTTTTTTGCCGCGCGGTGCCCGAAGCAGAAGCAGTTCGCAAGTGCCTGTCGGCCAGCTCCTGAATTTACGAAAAATTGGAAACCAAAGTCGTCTTTAAAGCTAAGTATCCCGTTGGGGAAACTTTTCTTGCCTCAGACCGATGTCAGACAAAGTTAACAATTGTATTTCTTGTGGGAAGCAAATACCGCATAAGGATTTCCATTCCCTCTGCATACCTTGTTTAGGCACAGACCACGACGTCTCGGGCTGTCGCTTTTGCGCTACTTTCAATAAACGCACTATTAAGCGTCGGGCGGAGTTCGCCCAACATTATTTTGGTAAAGCCTTTGATTATAAAATGTCGTCTGAGACTCCGACTACCATTTTGTCCAAAAAACGCAAGGACAAGGACCGGCACTCGAGGTCCGCGGTCTCCACCGACACCACGCCAAAACTGGCTACACGTGGTCCGGTTCTCAGTGAGACGCCTATGCAGTCCCTGAATACCGACGACACTTTCTTGGCGGTGTCTTCTGTAACCGAGACCGCAGGCACCTCGGCCCTTACTCAGACTACAACCACCGAAGCCACTGTGAGTGTTGAGCCTCCTGATGTGGACAGATCCACTTCCACCCAGGGTGTCTTTAGACCCTCATCTTCCTTTTCCATTAAGGCCTTTACTAAGTCCAAATCAGCCATGCATCCCAAGAGGCCTGTTGCTCAGGGCCCATCCCCAGGCCCCATGCCTAAAAAGCAGATGCTTAAAATGGCTGAGGATTTAATTACTCTTATCAGGGGTTCTCAACCTCCTCCAGACAAGAGACCCAGAGTGGAGGAAGACTCTCCCTCTTCTGAACAGGGCTCCATTTTCTCAGAACATTCTGATGTAGAGGAACACTCGTTCTCCCCTTATGAAGATTCTGATGCAGAACAGTCTATTCCTTCTGTATCTCCCCCAGAGGATTTTTCCTTTGGGGAAACCTTGCACACCTTGAGGGAACAATTCCATTGGGAAGGCCAAGACTTTTCTGATTCCAAGAAAAGGCTTAGGGAATTTCTTTTGTTACCTCAACACAAACCTCTGGCTATACCTCCTGTCTTGGACATACTTGATGATGTTTACTCGGAGGCTTGTCTTAACCCGGATTCCCTGCCTCCTGCCCCAGTCAAACCTGATAGGTACTACAGAGTTTCTACCTCTCGCCAATTTCTTTTCAAAAGCCATAATGCTGACCCTGAAACCATTTCTCAAGGCCCCAAGGGCATGAAGGCCTCTACTGCCAAGAACCCACTACCTTCCGAAAGAGAATCTAGATCTTTAGAAAGGTGGGGAAAAAAGGTATACACCTCGACCACCCTAGCCATGAGGGCCTTAAATTGTCAGTTCCATATGCTTAAATATCAACAGTTTCTGTTATCACAATTAAGAAATAAAATGTCTCAACCTGAACAACCAGATTTGAAAGAATTGCAGGATATGATGCATAGTGCAGAACAAGTGGGAAAACACACCTTACAATGTGGCTATGATGCCTTAGAGGCCTCAAGTAGAGCTGTTGTTACAGGATCAGTTATTCGTAGACATGCCTGGCTTAGGGAACAAAGCTTGCCTGATCATGTTAAAGCTAAACTACTAGATGCTCCTTTACAAAAGGATGTACTATTTGGTACTAATGCTAAGGAGATACTACAGAAAATGGAAGAAAAAGCTAAATCTATGCAAACTGTCAAGGCTTTTCTACAGGTACAACCACCTCGTTTTAGCAGAAATTGGCCTTCTAAAAACTGGTCCTTTCCAGCCACGGACAAGCCCCAAAGGGGTAGATACAGGCGCACAAGGGGCAGAGGACAATCTCAAGGATCATATAGAGGGAGACAATGGCAAACTCCAGCACCAAGAGGTGGAGAGGACAGTGCACAACAATACAGAAAACAAACCCAATGACTTCCTCCTTTTTATGCCAAGCAAGTCTCAGCTGGCAGCTCCCTTGGGAGGAAAGCTGGCATTATTTACAAGAAATTGTCATATTATCACAACAGACAAATGGATCCTGGACATTATAAACAGAGGCTACAGATTTCATTTTCACACTTCCAAAAATGAGCGGCATGCCAAACCTGCCACACAATCAAAGGGCAGAGGCACAAAAACAAATTTCAAAACTCATGGACATGAAGGCTATTCAAGAGGTACCTACTCACGAACAAGGTCAAGGTTTTTATTCCAGACTATTCCTGGTACCAAGGAAAGGAACCGACTGGAGACCCATTTTGGACTTATCCATCCTAAATACATTTCTACTCGTACCAAAATTCAAGATGCTCACATTACAGCAGCTTCTTCCCATGCTGGGCAAGGAGTTTTGGCTGGTAACATTGGACCTCAAGGAGGCATACCTGCATGTCCCAATCAGACAAAGTTGCAGAAGATACCTCAGATTTCTTGCAAGTTCAATCCATTATCAATTCTCTGCATTGCCCTTTGGCTTATCTACTGCGCCCAGAGTATTCACGAAATGCCTGGCATCAGTAATTGCCTACTGCAGACTTCAAGGGATACAAATTTACCCTTATTTGGACGACTGCCTGATCCAAGCGGACAGCAAGCACATACTTCTGGAACATCTGGCTTATGCAACATGGTTACTGAATTCTTTGGGATACACAATCAACAAAGAGAAATCCAGGCTAACACCATCTCAGAAAATAACCTTCCTGGGTGCCAACTTGGACACAAACACCCAGATGGCCTACCTTACGCCAGAAAAACAGGGGCAACTAACTCAGTACTTCAAAATACTAGCAAATTGTACCAGGGTTACTGCAAGGAAAATCCTGCAGGCTCTGGGCTTCATGGCATCTTGCATTCTTTTAATTCCATGTGCAAAGTTGCATATGAGAACTTCAATGGTACCTAAAAAACCTATGGTCTCAACACAGCCACAATTTGGAAACAATAATACCAATAATTCCATGTTTGCAAAAGGAGTTTCTATGGTGGGCCCAAGCATGTCAAACAAACACAGGTCTCCCATTCTGCAAGCCTCAAGCAAATCAAGTCATCACAACAGACGCCTCAGATTATGCCTGGGGGGCGCACATGACAGGCAGGTGCATTCAGGGCAAATGGTCCCAAAAGGAAAAGCACCTTCACATCAATCAAAAAGAAATGCTAGCAGTGATAAATGCAATTATAGCATTCAAGGACCTCCTGCATCCAGGGCAATTATTGATAAGAACAGACAACACCACAGTAATGTGGTACATAAACAAACAAGGAGGAACACATTCATACCCCCTGTGCAGACTAGCCATGACACTTTGGAACTTGGCTCTGGAATGGCAAATCGAACTTCAAGCACAGTACTTGCCAGGGTTGGAAAACACGCTGGCAGACAATCTAAGCAGAAATATGACAGATCCGCACGAATGGAAGTTGCATCCTCAGGTGTTTACAAAGATAATCCAAGCGTGGGGGAAGCCAGACTTAGATCTCTTCGCCTCCCACAGGAATCATCAATTGGAAAAGTTTTGTTCAAGGACCTTTCATCCAAAAGCCTAGAGAGTGGACGCCCTTTCATTCAGTTGGACAGCATGGACAGTGTACGCTTTCCCACCTCTGCCTCTTCTGTCCAAGGTGCTCTTGAAAGCAAGAGCGGACAGACCAAAGATGATACTGATTGCTCCAGACTGGCCAAGACAACACTGGTACCCTCTCCTGAGGAGCCTAACACATACTCCTCCCTGGCCTCTACCTCTAATGCCTCTTCTGCTGACTCAGCACAGCTACAAAACTCTTCACAGTCAGCTGAAAACACTCAATCTCGCTGCATGGAAAATTCCTTAACACCACAACAGACCCTACTCCCCAAAGAGGTACAGGACGTCATTCTGGAAGCCAGAAGGCCATCTACTAGAAAGGCTTACTCCGCAAAATGGAAACGGTTTTGCTCTTGGAATGAGAAAAAAGGCCAGGACCCTAGAACACTGAATTTGCCTCAGGTATTACAGTATCTAGCTGAGCTGCTGAACAGTGGACTCTCATTTTCTTCCATTAAAATCCATGCCTCAGCCATTTCTGCAGAATTCAACACGGATCCACCGTTATTCTCTCACCCACTGTTAAGACAGTTCCTCAGAGGGGCTAAGAATATAAGACCACCAAGGAAACAACCAGTGCCAGCCTGGGATCTTAATTACATTCTAGAAAAATTAACATTGCCTCCCTTTGAACCAGCTGCCTCAACAGATTTGCAATATTTGTCCTGGAAAACAGCTTTCCTTCTGGCCATTACCTCAGCTTGTAGGGTTTCGGAACTACAAGCCCTCATGGCTGTGCAGCTCTTTCTCATCTTCCATCAGGACAGGGTTTCCCTTCGAACCAACCCGTCATTTATGCCTAAAGTGGTATCCAGGGTAGCTTTAAATCAAGCCATACACTTACCTACCTTTTACCCCAATCCTCAAAACAAAGGGGAAAGGCTGCTACATTCCTTAGACATCCATAGGCAGCTACGTTATTATTTGGACAGAACAAAGCCTTTCAGGAAATCAGAACAACTTTTTGTGTCCTATGCTATAGGAGCTCAAGGGAAGCCTGTTACCAAACAGACTATTTCAAAATGGATAGGCCACTGCATACGATTTTGTTACTCCTATCATGGGAAATCTGTCCCTACAGGCATCAGATCCCACTCCACCAAGGCCACAGCTACCTCTACAGCCTTCCTCAGAGGAGTTCCTACCAAAGATATTTTGGAGGCAGCCACTTGGAGTTCTGTGCATACCTTCACAAAACACTACCACCTGCCTTTGTACTCTAAAACTAGAGCAGGCTTTGCCACTGCTGTGTTGCAGGGCATTGTGGCTCATCCCAGTTCCACCCACACTACACCTCAAGCAACACATAGCCCTTCTAAACCCGCACCACTAACACCCACATATAGCAACACTAAATCCACATATGCAGAGGCCCTTAACTGTAACCTGCCCAAGCAACAAAGACCTCTGAAGCTGAAACGCAAACAAACACCAATCACAACCAATGTGTCACATAGTTCACAACACCAGTGTGCCACCCAGCAACAGCCCCTAAGGCAAGACAATGTACCTAACACTTTAGTCATAGGTGACTCTATAGTCCGGCACACTGATGTCCCTCTCACCAGGTTGAATAAGGAGAAAGTTAGTCAGCTGCCTGTCGGGTGCCAGCATCCGCCACATAACGCATGCACTCAAGTCACTCCACAACAAGTACAAATATGACTCTGTCATTGTCCATGTTGGAGTGAATGACTTGAGACGTACCTCCCTGGACTACATGAAAAGAGACATGGAAGAGCTCTCGGATCATGTGGCCCAGGCAGGTATGACCCTAGCCCTGAGTAGCATCCTGCCTTCGCCCAGAATGATACCACAATATAAGGATAAAATGATTGACTTCAACAATTGGCTAAGCTTATGGTGTCATTCAAAGGGGATCCAGTATCTTTCTGCCTGGGATGACATGATTGACAGACCACGATGCTTTGCCAGAGATGGTCTGCACCTGTCGCCCCTGGGATTCAGGTTACTGGCTATGGTTCTTGCCACCCCTATAGTGCCTTTTTTAGGCAAACTTCAAAGGACAAAACCACCACCATAACAGGTACAAGCATGCAAAATCTGAAGGTAATGCTACTCAATGCTAGAAGTCTAAACCTCAAAATGCACTCTCTCGAGGCACTCCTAAAAATGGAGAACATCGATATCTGTGCAGTAACTGAGACCTGGTTCAAGGCTCCAGAGAGCACCCCTGCAATACCAGACTACAACTCTTACCACACTTTTCGGCCGCCAAACCAGGACCAAAACACTAAAGGTGGAGGAGTGTCAATATTCACCAAGGATATTCACACCACCAGGCTAGTTGGCCAACACAATGTGTCTGAAATTCTCCAAGTGAAACTAACACTAGGTAAGACTGCAATCCAAATTGTAGCTTGCTACAGATCCCTCACCATACCCCAAGATTCTCACTACACCTTTCTAAACATACTGAAAAATATTAAGATAGAACCAAACACCCTAATACTGGGTGATTTTAACTACCCTGCCATTAACTGGGAAAACTACTCATGTCCCAACACCTTTGCGCAACGGTTCTTGGAATTCATAAATTCCAACGCCCTGGATCAACTAATCCATAGTCCAACCAGGGGCTCCAATATCCTAGACCTGGTCATTACCAACATGGGAAATCAATGCTCCATACCTATGGTCACCCCCTCGTTAGTCAGGTCTGACCATAAGCTAATCACCCTTAACATCCACATCCCACCCCACCCCCAGTAAAGAAACCACCATAAAAACTTCTCTAAAGCCAACTTCATGCTACTCAAGTCAGAAGTGACAAACTTCATGACACCCATGCAGACGGGAGCTGAAAGTTCAACTGCTGAATCCTACACTATGGCACTGTACGAGCACATCCACTCATGCATGAATCGTGCCATCCCAAATAGAACCAAAATGCTCTCATCCAAAAAAGGAAGCCAATCTGGTGGTCCCCTGCCATAAACAAACTTTACAACAAAAGGAAGAAACTTTTGCAGAAAAGAGGAAAATCCCAGGATGCAAAAAACTCCCTTACTAGCCTCAGTAAGAAACTGAGATGCCTCATAAAATCCTCCAAAGCTAGTTACGAAAATAAAATTGCCAAAGATTCCAAAGACAACCACAAAGCATTCTATAATTATGTCAAGAATCTAAATGGCAATGCTCAGATCTGCTCTGAGCTAAAACAGAATGGCATTAAATATACTGATCCGAAGGATATTGCCAATATCCTGGCAGATCGATTCAGTGCCAACTTCACCCCACTCTCACCCCATAAATGGCCCATCTGAATACCAGAAGATTGCCAAATTCCAGTAATAACGGCCACACAGGTACAAAACGCACTCTCTAAAGCCAAGAATACAGCATCCATGGGACCAGATGACATCCCGGGCTGTGTACTACATGAACTACAATATGAACTGGCACCTCACCTAAGTGTCATGTTTAATCATAGCCTCACCTCAGGTTTCGTGCCCACTGAGTGGCGCAGAGCTATAGTTATCCCAATCCACAAGGGAGGATCCACCTTGGATCCCGGAAACTACCGTCCCATCAGTCTGACAAGCCTCATCTGCAAGGCCATGGAGCATATTATCATGGAACTTATAAACAAAGACATTGGCAACCTTCAAACACTGGACCCCACCCAGTTTGGGTTTGTGAAGGGCCGATCTTGTCTCCTGAACCTGATTGACTTCTTTGAATCAGTCTCCAGAGCCATGGACAAGGGTAAGGTGGTCCACACAGCCTATCTAGACCTTGCCAAGGCCTTTGACACCATCCCCAACTTTGGAATCATAGATAAACTTACTAAGTTGGGCATTAATCCCTATGTCACCCAATGGGTTGCTAAATGGCTTACTGATAGAACCTACACTGTAAAAGTAGCCGACTCCAAATCCAGCTCCAGACAAGTGACAAGTGGAGTACCTCAGGGTTCAGTCCTGGGGCTCTTGTTTGGCATCTACTTCTCTGAAGTACAGGTCAACACTAAGGGACTCTGGCTAACAAAGTTTGCAGATGACTGCAAACTGGGAGCCATTATTGAATCCCCAAATGATGTGGATACTCTACAAAAGGGCCTTACAGAAACAGATGCTTGGTGCCATTGCCATGGGCTCAAGCTCAATGCCAAGAAATGTATTGTTATCCCTTTGGGAAAAACATGTATCCATGAATTACCATATAGGTGGCAGTACACTAAACACAGAAAGTGTGATAAGAGACTTAGGGACACAGGTGGACAGTGGTCTCACCTTCGATAACCACATCGCCACAACAGTCAGGAAATCCTTCTATGTGGCACACCTCATCACGAAGGGCTTTTCATCCAGAAAAAAGGAGGTCATTGTCCCACTGTACTCATCCCTCATTAGACCCATTATAGAATACAATGCCCCATTTGGTATGTACCTCTCAAGACATCTGCAACAACTGGAAAGGCCTCAGAAATACCTCACTAAAAGAATCACAGGCCTAAAGCAGATGCCTTATGCTGACCGCCTTAAAAAACTCCAGCTATACTCTGTCGCATATCGTCTACTCAGAAGCGATCTCTGCTTAACATACAAGGCCATGTCAAACCCAGAGCTGTTGGACATGCTACACTTAAAGAAATCCCAATCCTTCAGAGCTACACGCTCCAGGGATCTAAACCTTGTCATCACAATAAACAAAACATGTTGGAGGGATAGGTTCCTGACCCAGAGACTCCCCAGACTCTGGAATAGATTGCCCATACATGTCAAGCAGAGTGCCTCTTTGGACCTCTTCAAGAGGAACCTTGACAATTGGATGGGAGAAAGGAAATTCACCCCAGGGATCACGTCAGTCGCCCTGCTAGACAGGGTCCAGGAAAGTAAATAATGTGGGAAGAAATATTCAGGGAATTGTTATGGCTAGGCTTGTATAGGCCCTAGGGCTGATAGCCTAGTACTAACCTATGAACCTAGTGCCTACCACCCTGTGCGTAGCTTTGGGATTCTACCCATATGTGATTACTGCAGCTGTATGCACGATGAACATAGTACAGTTTTGTACCTACCATAAATGTAGATGTTCGAGTGCTAATACAGCTGCAGTACAGGTTTCCCTCCCTCCTTCCCCTCTTGGTAAGGGACTAGTGGCTAACACCTCCTCATACAACCTAATTTGGGTTATCCTCCTATGGTGTATTTGCTTGCAACTACTGTTTTTTGATTACATTGCATTGCTTGAATTATATATATATATATATATATATATATATATATATATATATATATATATATATAATTTATGTATTGCCTTTCTTCTGGGGGCACCTGACATCTGGGGCAAGAAAGACTGAAGAATATGGCGTCGGTTGTGTCTTATATACCCCTGTCGCACTGACGTCAGGAAAGAAAGCGACAACCGATGCCGGACCTAGACTTTGGAATTCGGCCAACCGAGGGACCGCATGACTGCAGAGAACCCATATGTGATTACTGCAGCTGTATTAGCACTCGAACATCTACATTTATGGTAGGTACAAAACTGTACTTTCTCTTTTAAGCAAGATAATTTTTGGCAGCCTAAGCAGAAGTCCCAGCTGAACAAAATCCAAGGCTATAAAAGGAAAATGCAGGATAACTCCACTAAACCTAACGAGAAGGATTTCTTTCCTAGAAAGGATAACCCCTCACTTCCAACTTATGACTATGCTTAGACACTGGAGCCATCGTTATCAAGTCTCCTTCAGGTGCCTCATCTCTCTCCATTTAACTCTCAACAGGGTGGCTGAGTCTTCGGTGTTCTCCGACAAATAGGTGCCAACATAATTGGCAGGAGTGTCAGATGAGGTGGAAAGATAACCTCACAAAGACTCGTCTCTATGGGGAGTGCTTCATAGTCTTCAAAACCAGTGTCTAGCTTTTCAGCCTGAAGACAAGCTCATGTCATTCCAAGAAGTGCTTTTGGAATTTTCGCATAGGAATGTTGGCTCAGCAAGAGAATCTGCAGAAAATATTTGGACTGATGGCATCCATGATTCTTGTTTTATCACTGGCCCATCTTCACATTCTATAGTATGTCTTAAATTGTTGGTCACAACACCTTTCTTCCCCAGAATTCTAGTTGCTATTGCTACCCTTCATCAGACATTTAAAGTGGTGTTTAGGTCAGTTGAGTATCAATCCAGATGTTCTTCGTGTTTCACTGTTGCAGTCATTACATTTGTGTAATCTGCTGGCAGGTTGCCCCCAGTTGGCCTGATTAACAAAGTCTTGGGTCCTGCGTCGGTTGCTGTTTTTTCTTCCATGACATCAGGTCGTCAGGGGTATAAAACATGCAGCTGATGCCATTACATCAGTCTTTCTTGCCGCGCGGTGCCCGAAGCAGAAGCAGTTCGCAAGTGCCAGTCGGCCGACTCCTGAAATTTTCATTTGAGTTTCAGAACCAAAGTCTTCAACTAAAAAGCTAAGTACCCCGTTGGGGAAACTTTTTCTTGCTCCTTACCGATGTCAGTAAAAGTTAATAATTGCATTACTTGTGGGAAGCAAATGCCTCATTAGGATTTTCATTCGTACTGTATTCCTTCCCTAGGCCCTGACCACAACGTACCTTGCTGTCGGTTTTGCGCTAAATTTAATCAACACGCTATTAAACGTCTGTATATTTTTGCTTCAAAATATTTTGGCATACGTTTTAATTATCCAGAAATGTCAGTTAGCAATCAGACTACCAGAATACCTAAAAAAACGCAAAAGAAAGAGACAGGCCATTGAGGTCCAAAACTGATGACGCTTCTCTTAAGCCAGTCGCCGGTTCGCCATTACTCAGTGAGGTGCTTTCGCAGCCCCTGATACCCACTACTTCTGATTTGCAGGCCTCTACTGAGACCCATGCCGTGAGAAGCTTCAATTATGGAACCTGTAATAGGTCCGGAGCCGCTGTGCAGGCACCGGCTTTTGAGGGTGTTTTGAGGCCTACAGATTTGTATATTAGACCGACGCCATCTTCAAAACTAAGGCCAAAATCTAAATCTATGTCTAAAAAACCGATGCCTGGGCCACATGTGCAGGCCCCTATGCCTAAAAAACAAATTATCAAAATGTCTGAAGATTTAATTACTCTGATCAGGGGTAGCCAAACCCCCCCCACACACACACACACACACACACACACACATTCTAAAGAGGCCTAGGCAAGACATTGATTATGAATCTTCTGAACAGGATTGATTCTTCTGACTCTTCTAATGCACAGGATTTGTCTATATCTACTTATGAGGACTCTGATGCAGAAGATTCATTTCCTTCTGCTTCTCCCCCTGAGGATTTTTCCTTTGGGAAAACTTTACATATCTTAAGGGAACATTTCCACTGGGAAAGTCAGGACTTCTCTGAATCTAAAAAGATACTTAGGGGTTTTCTTCTTCTTCCTCAGCATGGGCCTTTGGCTATACTTCCTGTTCCAGACATAGTTGATGATGTTTTTTAAGAATCTAGTATGGCTCCTGATTCTCTGCCTTTGGCACCTTGTAAGCCAGACTGATACTACAGGGTTCCTGACTCCCACAAATTCCTTTTCAAAAATCCTATTGCAGATCCTGAAACCATTTCTCATGGTCCCAAGAGTATTAAGGCCTCTACTGCTAAAAATCCTACCCCTTCTGATAGAGATTCCAGGGCACTGGATAGATGGTGTAATCAGGGCTTTAAACTGTCAATTTTATATGCTTAAATATCAACAGCATATCCAGAAAATGATAATTTGAAGATTTACAGGATTTATTGCCTTCAGCTGAACAAGTTGGAAAGCATACTTTGCAATGTGGTTTTGATTATTTGGAGGCCTCGTGCAGGGCTACTGTAACTGAGTTTGTGCTTAGAAGGCATCCTTGGCTCAAAGAGCAAACTCTGCCTGATCATGTTAAAGCAAAATTGTTGGATGCTCCTTTACAACAGGGGCGTCTCTTTGGTAATAAGACTGAAGACGTTTTAAAAAAGATGGAAGATAGTTAAATCTATGCAAACTGTGAAAGATTTCTTACAAGTGCAACCTCCAAGATTTAGTAGGCACTGGCCTGCTAAGAACTGGTCCTTTCCAGTTCCTTCGAGAGCCACTCAAGTCAAACCCAGACATTCCAAAGGCTCCAGGTTTCAGTCACAAGGGCCTTTTAGAACAAAACAATGGGGTGCCTCCTCCTCCTCCAAATCTGGAGACAACAAGGCACCTCCCTATGATAAACAGTCTCAATGACTTCCTTTACATTTACCAAGCACTTAGCTTTTAGCCGCCCCTTTGGGGGGGAAACTGGCACTTCATGCAAGAAACTGGCAACTTATAAATCAGGACAAATGGGTTTTAAACATAGTATCCCAGGGATACAGATTTAATTTCCACACATTGCCAATCCCAAATGGATGGCCAGACCTACCCCCAAATCAGTGGGCAGAGGCCCTGAAACAAGTACTGTCCCCCATGAACATGGGGGCTATTCAACCAGTACCAGAAGAGGAAAAGGGACAAGGCTTCTATTCAAGACTTTTCCTGGTACCCAGAAAAGACAAATCATGGCGTCCAATTCTGGACTTGTCTACTCTAAACACCTTTCTGGACACTCCAAAGTTTAAGATGCTGACTCTTCAACAGTTACTTCCTATGCTAGGCAAAGATGCCTGGTTGGTAACGCTAGACTTAAAAGAGGCTTACCTGCATATCCCAATCAGGGAATCTTGCAGAACATACCTCCGCTTCAAAGCAGGCTACTTGCATTACCAGTTCTCTGCACTGCTCTTTGGCTTATCTACTGTGCCCAGGGTCTTCACAAAGTGCCTGGCTCCAGTAATTGCATTTTGCAGGCAAAAAAATATTCAAATGTATCCATACCTGGACGATTGTCTAATTCAGGCAGAAAACAAGGACATTATTCTAAAATATCTGGCGTTTGTAAAAAGGGTTCTAACTTGTCTAGGGTACACCATAAACGAAAAGAAATCACAACTGGTACCCTCTCAAAAAATTACATTCCTGGGTGCAAGCTTGAATACAACTGCCCAGATGGCTTACCTAACGCCAGAAAAGCAAATTCATTTGGTAACTTACTTCAAACAGGTGGCCACAAAAACCCTGCTTATCTGCAAGACAAATTCTGCAAGCCTTGGGGTTTATCTTGGGGTTCATGGCCTCCTGCATTCTTCTAATTCTATATGCAAGACTGCATATGAGGAAACTTCAGTGGTACTTTAAAAAGTTTATGGAGTCAACATTGTCACAGCCTGGAAACAATGATTCCTATCATACCTTGCCTGCAACTAGAGTTCTTATGGTGGGCAGAGGCCTGCCACCAAAACAAGGGACTGCCATTCACTCCACCCCCTGCCACCCAAACCCTAACTACAGACTATGCTTGGGGGGGCTCATCTGGCAGGGAAGTGCATTCAGGGCAAATGGAGCCCAAATCAAATGCACCTTCATATCAATCAAAAAGCGATGCTAGCTGTACAGAATGCACTGACAGCTTTCAAGGACTACCTTCTTCCAGGACAATTAATGATAAAGACCGACAACACCACAGTTACGTGGTACATAAACAAGCAGGGGGGTACACACTCCAACCCCCCTTTGCAGACTAGCCATGGAATTGTGGAACACTGCTTTGACCTATCAAATACAACTACAAGCTCAATTCCTGCCAGGAAAACTGAATACTCTGGCAGACAAAATAAGCAGAAATCCCATGGACTCACATGAATGGAAACTGGAACCACGGATTTTCAACATGTTGACATGCAAGTGGTGGAGTCCAGACCTAGATCTTTTTGCCTCATCCCAGAACGATCAGTTGGGCAAATTCTGCACAAGAACTCATCACACAAAAGCCTGGAAAGTGGATGTTCTATCAGTCTATGCTTTCCCCCTCTGCCTCTGCTCTTCAAAGTTCTACTAAAAGTCAAACAGGACAAACCAAAAATGATTTTGATTGCTCCAGACTGGCCTTGCCAACACTGGTACCCACTCCTGCACTATGTGTCACACCTTCCACTGTGACACCTGCCTCAGACACCTTACTTACTGTCTCAGCAGAGCAACCAAATTCTGCACACACTGCTCCAAACTTTGAATCTTGCAGCATGGCTAATCACCTAAATTCACCCTTAGCATCCCTCAGCAAACCTGTGATGGATGTCAGTTTGGAGGCAAGAAGGCCTAGTACTAGAAAATCTTATGCTGACAAATGGAAAAGATTGTGTGCCCAGAATCAATCACAAGAGATGAGCACAGCAGTGCCCAATAGTCCTCAGATTTTACAATAATTAACTGAGATGCTTCACAAGGGCCTGTCCTTTTCTTCCATAAAAATCCATGCCTCAGCCATTTCAGCTCATTACAACACAGAACCTCCCCAGTTCTCCCATCCTCTGCTAAAGCAGTATCTCAGAGGGGTCAAAAACTTAAGACCATCCAGGAGAGCTCCAACCCCTGCCTGGGACCTCAATTTTGTATTGGAAAAACTCTCTCTCCCCCCTTTCAAGCCAGCTGCTACTACGGACTTAAAAATTTCTCTCCTGGAAAACAGCTTTCCTTTTAGCAGTCCCTTCAGCTAGAATGATTTCCGAATTACAAGCCCTTATGGCAGTGGAGCCTTTAATTATTTTTCATGAGGACAGGGCGTCTCTCAGGACCAATCCATCCTTCATGCCTAAGGTGGTGTTCAGTGTGGCTCTTAATCAGACCATCCATTTGCCAACTTACTTTCCCAATCCACAGAACAAGGGGGAGCGGATTCTGCATTCATTGGATGTACACAGACAACTTTGATTTTACTTAAACAGGACAAAATCTCTAAGAAAATCTGAACAACTACTGGAGGCTTTTGCTGCAGGGGCAGAGGGAAAGGCTATTTCACAGCAGACCATTTCCAAATGGATAAGCCATTGTATTTGTTTCTGCTATATGCACCATGGTAAAACTATCCCCCAAGGGATCAGATCTCATTCCATTAGGGCTACATCTACTTCTACAGCCTTTCTCTGATGTCTTCCTATCAGAGACATTCTAGAAGCTGCTACCTGGAGCTCTGTTCATACATTCACCAAACATTACCATTTACCTTTCTTCTCTAAATCCAGAGCTGGCTTTGCCACTGCTGTCCTGCAGGGCCTTATAGCTGGTCCAAATGCTGTATAATTCCATCCTCCCAACTATAGCTTGGGAAGCTACCCAAATGCAATGACTGCAACAGTGATACACGAAGAACATAATACAGTTGTGTACACTTAACATAAATGTAGATGTTCGAGTGTATTCACTGTTGCAGTCCTGGTTACCCTCCCTCCAATCCTATTTTTCTCTTACTATACCTCTACTTTACTTTACTTTACTATACTTAAAAGCCTTTTTGGTGTATTTGCTTCTGTTTGGAGGTATATTTTTGTGTTTATAATTACTTACATTTTTGACTCCCCATTTGGGGACACCTGACATCTGGGGCAAGAAAAACTGATGTAATAGTGTTGGCTGCATGTTTTATACCCCTGACAACCTGACATCATGGAAGAAGGGACAGCAACCGATGCAGGACCCAAGACTTTGTTAATCAGGCCGACTGAGGGCAACCTGCCAGCAGATTACCCAAATGTAATGACTGCAACAGTGAATACACTCGAACATCTACATTTATGTTAAGTGTACACAACTGTACTTTCTTCCTTTCTCCTTGTGATGCCAGTACAGTTGTTCGTAATAGATTCATCAGACTTCTACTGGGGATCTGTGTCATTGGGTATGCAAATGGTAGCCACTTGGAGGCCAAAGGACATATGGCAGCACATCATATCTAGGAGATGTTGGCAGTGTCTCGTACATTGAAAGTCCTTCACCACCTTTGGACTGCTGGTCCTTCTCTGGTGGTTACAGACAACCACATTGATGTGATACCTCAAAAAACTAGGGGCTGTGAGGTCTCTTCCCCTTGTTCTGATTGGCAGTAATATCTTGGGAGCAGGCTTCTCAGTATTCTGTCTCCTCAGTCATCATACATTCACCAGAGCAGAACATTGTGACAGACACTGCATATCTGGGCAGACCCACACACTAGCTGAAACTTAAGACAGTGGTAGTCTAGGATCTAGTCTAGATGTGGGGAATGCCTCTAACAGATCTAGTTGCCTCCTTTGAAAACAGGCAGGTGGATAAATTGTTCTAGACATCCTTACAGCCATGCTTGGAGGACAAAACATATTCTCATTCCTTGGTATGGGAAAGTTCCTGTGTGCATTTCCATCCTTTTTCCTGATTCACAAGGTGCTTAAAGGTCGCAGAGAAATCCCATAGGTTATTGTGATGACCCCTATTGGTCTTTAGCAGTCTTGGTTCTCCCTGTTTGATATTGGCCGAGGGCAATTTCCTTGCATGCAGGGCCACATCAGACTATCTCAGGGGCAACTAGTGAATCCCAATTTGAAGAAACCTCTATTGATAGCCTGGATGGTTTTATCTTGGCTCCATTTAAACACTTGTTTCGTGAGTATGTGCAGCAGTTGTTAAAGAAGGCCCGAAAACTAGCTATTGGAAAACGTGTTTGCAAATGGATGAGGTTTTCTAAGTGGTGCTAATATTGAAACAGAAGGGCCATTATGGTTATCCTTCTGGTATTTACATTTTTGTGTGGGCTACTTAAGGATGGCTTAGGTATGTTTCCATCAAGGTACAGTTTGTGGGAATCTCTGCTTGTCTGCCAGTGGATCCTCTTCTGTCTTTGAACTGTTTTGCCAAGAAAACAGAGGTATTCCAAATGAGACTCCCTCATAGACAGATTCCTCCCTTGTGGGATTTCAACTGTGTGTTTGAAATATTGGCATTACCACCTTTTGAAACAGCAGCTCACAATGGTCTTGTTGTTGGAAACGTTTTTGCTTTTTGCTCTGACATCTACAAGTTGAGTTTCTTTGTTGCAGTGATGTACTGTGATGATGTGAGGTACTGCCATCTTGTGCCAGGGAGAATAGTGCAGTGCATATGTAACATATGCCGGCATAGTTAGCTGGAGTTTTGTAAATAATTGTCATTTGACTATCGCACAGACTTGTACAGATGCTTGTGTCAAAAAATGCAGGGTAATGTCTTTCGGCTTTTCCCGGTTAGGGGTCGCCACAGTGGAACTCCGGTCCACTAATAATTGGCAGTGGATTTTTACAGTGCAGAGTTGCCAGCCCGACGTCCAACCTTCAAAGAAGGCACACCCATTCACGCACGCACCTACCTGCATGTCTTTATACTCACTCTACCATGGGGAAGACATACAGACTCCACACAGAAGGCTCTCCAGCCAAGAATCAAACAGGAGAACCTCTTGCTATGAGGCGACAATGCTAACCACTGCACCACTGCGGCCTACGTGTTAAAAAATGTATCAAAAGTGTTATAACTGATTAAATGTATATGTTTAAACAAAGAATTCTGGAAGAGAAGAGTAAAAGTTTTTGAAATTGTTCTAAAATTTATAATAGCTGTGAATGTGTATTGTACCAGAGTCAGGTGATCAAATGTGATGTAATTTTATAACTAGCACTGAGAGGATGGAACTCGCACAGCAGCTTGTTTTCTTTGAAACCTGATGTAAAAATCTTAGTTATCACAGTTAGTTCAGTTGTTCAGTCTGTTAGCTCATCACTTTGCCTTGTGGAAGTAAGCATCTTGGAATCGAATATTGCCTTGCTGTATTGATTAAGTCAGCTACGGAACAGTTATTTATTTTAGACAGGAAACACAGTGAGTTTAATTGAGTATTGTTTTTTTGCATCTGTTTGAATCTGTCCAGTTGTTTTTATTTCTCCTGTGATTGAAACTCTGGTGTTTATTGTTCTCTTGTTTATTTAATTGATTATTTATTATTAAATATTGTTATATCTTTCATTGTGGCTGTTCTTTTAGAGAGTGCTTTTAACATCTTGAGAGTATGCGTGCTTATTTTAGTGAGGCCTTGGCCACTCCAAAAAAGCCTAGCTGCTTTGGTTTCACACTACCAATTATATTAATATTGATTTTACTCTGCATAATTGGATACCCTTGTTAAGAGCCTTGTAGAGGTTGACTGGTGGCAGCATGGTTACCTTATGATCTGGGCAGAAGGGGTACATCTAGTAAATCTGTACCAGCCTTTCCCAGGAGTGTTTGAAAATCAAATGCCCAGGTGTGGGTATGTCATCTACTTGGAACTTGGACACAGTGCTCCAAAGTGAGTCTTGCTTGGGATCTGGAGAGACAGAGTCTCCAGTCCTAAGTCTGGAGCGTGTTCCTGTGTACTGTTGGGGGAAATTGTGCTTGATGCAGAGAGTTGCATTTGAAAATACTGTGTAAATCCATTCCTGTTTTGTAACTGTCTGTCTGGTGTCAGTGGTGAGGATTGAGGCTTCTTAATTACTGGACCAGGATAGAGAGGCTGTTGCGTATTGGTGGCAGAGCAGTGGGTAGTAATTGAACTACAGTAGCTTGTGGACAGTTGTCACTGAAGGTGTGTGTACTCTCAGAAGCTACAAGGTAAACATTCAGAGTTTCATTTTCACAACAGTTTTATTTTTCTTAGTTTAGTCAGGGAAAGTAGCAAAGATGTCTGCAAAGGATTGTGGTAAGCTGACAGAACAGGTTGGCCAAGGTGTGTGAAGCCAAAGCACTGGTGCATGCTAACCGAACTAAAGTGGAAATTATTTCAGCCTTAATCATGGGTGCAGCATGGACTGGGTTGCCAGGAGGACAACCAGCTTGGTGTTGAAAGGTGTGCAGTCTTCAGAAACATGACAGTTTACCTTTTTCTCAGAGGACTTAAAAATCTATTTGGAGTTACAGACTTGAACTGGGGGGTGAAGAAAAGGAGAAGCAGAATCAGCATGAACTGCAACACTGGGCAACTGAAGAAAATGAGAAGCAATACCCCCATTAAAAAAAACTAAACCTGGATCTTGCAGTTGAATTCTTTAACAACACATTTCTTGAAATATGGAATAGCCTAGTCCCCACCAGAAAAATATGCTCCAAATTCAAACTACCACCATGGCTTTCCCATGAGGCAAAACAACTAATTAAACAAAGAGACAAAGGCAAGGTATTATACCCATCTACCAAAGACAAATCTGACCTCACCACTTGGCAACTAAGAAAAAATTAACAGTGATAAAAAGCATTGCTTCCATACCTCTCAACAAAAGTTCCTTCACAACCCACAAAAATTCTGGCAAACAGTCAACTTCCTCCTCAGCCCTGGTTAAATTCACCACCCCCACTCTTACCTCAAACAATACCACCCACACCCTTAGCCTCGCAGTTTAACTCTCATTTCATTAACTCTATCTCCTTCCTCCTTGCCAACCACAAAAAACTGCCCCTCACACTCCCTGCATTAGGCTCTAGTTCCACTAACTCCCTATCCTTTAAAACGATCCAAACATCCGTCATTAAAAAGCTCCTAAGAAAACTAAAACCTTGCTGCCTGGCTGCCGACCAACTTCCAAACGAATTCCTAAAAATTGCTGTCCCATCCATTGCCTATCCTATCTCTATATTAATCAGTCGTTCCGTCTCCGAACAATATGTGCCCCTCCTTTGGAAATTTGCTCACATCATTCCCCTCCACAAGGGTGGCCCCACCATAAAAATCTCCAACTACTGCCCCATAGCTATCCTCCCACCCTTAGCCAAAATCTTAGAAAAATGTATTCAGCTACAACTCCTAAACCACCTTACCACTAACAACCTTCTATCAGATTCCCAGCATGGGTTTAGACCCCAGAATAGTGCAAACACAGCCTTATCCTTTACCAATGCCAAATCAACAATGAACTAGTCTCTGAAAATTTCCTGGGCATGTCGAAAGTCTTTGACGCCATTTCCCACCAACTACTACTAAACAAACTTGCTACATACAATCTCAGTCCATCATCCATGTCTTGGTTTCTCAGTTATCTATCAGACCATCTACAGGCTACTAAATGGGAAAAGAAACTCTTCCCCACTACTGCCAGTTGCCACTGGTGTACCCCAAGGGTCAATACTCCCCACTACTGCCAGTTGCCACTGGTGTATCCCAAGGGTCAATACTTGGCCCCCTTCTCTTTATCATATTTACTAATAACCTTAACACAGCAACCCAACTTGCCCCTACCATACAATATGCAGATTATACTTCTCTTATCTTCTCCGCCTCTTCCTGACAAGAACTAAAAGATAAAATGCAAAAAGCTTTTCAAGAAGAATTATTCTTATTAAACCACCAACTCATTCTTAACCCAAGTAAGACAACATTTAATCTCAAATAAAACTACCAAGTCAAACCACCTACCCCTTTCTAGTCACTCCACAAATGTACCATAATTGAGCCAGCTAACCAGGCCAAACTCCTAGGTATTACAATAGGTGACCATTTCAAATTTGATATCCACATTTCACAAACTATCAAAAAAGTCAACTCCAGGCTCTGTGCTCTCTCCAGGGCCAAACCATATCCAACACCCCAAGACAGACTAGCCACACCTAGATCTCAACTACTCTCTGCACATCTCTACTGCTCTCATATCTTTACCAACTTACGTAAGGCTGACCTGCACAATCTTGAAACTTATATTACAAAATTTGCCACAAACCATCCTCACAAAACCCATCACTGCTCCACTCTTCAACTTAACTGGCTAGAAATTCCTAACCTGATCAACTTACCGTAGCCCACAAAATCATACACAACCCTCATAGCTGCCCTGCAATTTCAACCTAACTCCAACTGCAGTTAAACAGCAGGTCCCTTAGATTTTCCAGTAGGCCATTGCTCAGAATAACAGTCGCCTAACTATCATGGTGACTCCCTCTACTGAAAGTAGCTAAGTCCTGGAATGCTCTTCCCCTAAGCATGCACTGCACCCCTTGTTCCTCTACATTTAAAACAAAAATAAAAGAACATCTTAAAAGCATCTCCCCTCTCCTATGCTCCTTTTTTCTCTCATATACACTTTTCCACTATTACAGCTCAAATGGGTAGTACTTCCTCAAATGTCTTCTGCATAGCCTTTGGTCTGTACATATTTTATACAATCCAAAAGCTGCATGTCTTTTCAGTGTAGGTCTGCTTACTGCCTGTTATCAGTTTTACTTGCTTATCCAGATCCCGGTGATTTTATATTTATAATGTTGAACTATAATGAAAAATATTATCTAATTTTTGTTTACAAAAATTGTCATTATGGTAATTATTTTTCTTACTAATGTATACGTGTATATCTTTATCTGTATTGTGTTTTTATGGAGCTTTTCTCCATGAGTCTCCACTGAAAACGGACCATCAGCCCAGATGGACACTAGTCTGTAAACAAATGTAAATAAATAAATGTCAATATGAGGCAGAAGAAAAGAAGCAGCATCAGCAAGAACTGGAGGCCAAACATTTGGAGATTGAAGAAAATGAGAGACTGTGGAGATTAGAGACTGAAGAAAGAGAAGCAGCAGCAACACAAGAGGGAGATGTTGACTCTTTGTCAAAGTCATTGAGGTAATGGGGAAGGGAATAACTGGAATCTACAGGCAGTAAAGGTCAGTAAATTTTTTCCACAGTTTGCAGAGGGGGATGACTGTCATAGTTTTACTCACATATTTGAGAGAGTATGTAAACAGTATAATGTTGACCAAGAGCTCTAGGTACGGTTGCTGACCCTCCCCCATACTCCATGGTAAAGCTGTAACTACTGTTTCTGAATTGTCTGATACTGATTGTTTAAACCACAGTAGAGCAATAGAGTAAAACAATGATGTTATGTAGTCCTATCTCACCGTAATTCTTGCTGGATGGGTTTGAAACAGATACTCTGCTCCGACTTGGCCGATACTAAAGCTCGACAGCTTTTACTGGCTCGAGGCTAACCCGTATCCCATGTTGCATCACGGCAATTCCCCAGATATCATTTGCCGCAAAAGCTTCGTGGTTGTCTCCTTACTGGCTTGTTGGCTAAGTGGAATATTTTTTGATATTTGATATTTTTGTATATTTTTCTTCTATTATTCTATATTAAGAGTTTTACCTATTACCTGTGTGATTGTTGAGAGAGTTTGCTCCCCAGTCCCCTTTTCTTGAGGATTGTATGGCCCATTTTACTTAGAGGGCCGTAGTTGCCCATTTAAATTAGAGGGCCTTTCCTCTCTGAGTGCGAGTCCTTCTTTCCTTTTATAAAATGTGACAAGTGTTCTCAAAAAATGTCTTTAACCAACAGTCACACCAGCTGTGTGTGTACTGTCTTGGAGAGGCTCATTTACAAGAACCCTGTACTTTCTATCATGCCTTTAGTACTAGGGTTCTTAATGAAAGAAAAAGAAAACTGATAGACAGGGACCTTATGACTAGTTCCTTCAGACAGTTCCCAAAACTCTGAAAAGAAAATTTCCATTGGTTCCAGCTTCGAAACCATCAAAAAAGTCTAAAGTGACGAAACCAAGAAGTTCTGGCCCTGATTCTTCCACTTCTGTCTCGGTGCCGTCTGTTTCTTTGGTGCCGAGACAACCTTCTATATCGAGACACTCACCTGTTTTGGATCCCATTTCACCAACCTTGAGATCTCCTTTTTTGGAAAGGAGGAGATCTTCTGTCTCCACCCTTTCCTCCAGGACACTTTCTGATGAGGATGTCAAGTGAGTGGTGAAGAGGCTGCTCTGTGACCCAGCACTGGCTAAAATGTTAGCTCCTTAGGAGCTTGACCCATCTTCAGGCTACTGCTCCTCCTCCGACTACTTCACTCTCAGAGTTGGACGCTTCGAGTCCTTCTGTGCTGGATTCTTCGGTTGCGAGAATTCTTCCTGCTTCCTTGGAACTGATAACTCTATCATCAGCTCAGTCTGGAGCCCGTGGGGTCTGGGAGCCGATGCCCTCGGGTCAACTCCGAGAGGGATAGTCACCCCGTTTTTTCTTCGGAACCGACCCTCCCTCTCTGTGCGTTTGCTTGAGTGAGCTCTGCTCCCATGTCTGCTTTGGAACCTGTCCCTCCTGCTCGGAACCACCCTTCTGTTTCCTCAGAGCGCAGGTCTTTTTCGGAGCGGGGCGGTAAGGCCTTCAAAGCAATAGAGAAAGCTTTGTCCAGTGCCAAAACCCTGCCTTTGGACCAGATGTTCCTCCAGCAGCCGGTAGCAGCCTCTTCTCCCCACCTGCCCCTCAGCGTAGGGAACCAGCGACTCGAGCCCCATTGGAGGTGTCCCCTCTTCCGAGACCTCCCCAGATTATGCCACTGACAAGGTCCCTCGGAAGAGACTTTGTAAGAGGAAACACATCGACTCACCTAAGTCGGTCACATCAGACACTGATTTGGGTGAGTCAGAAGGGTCCCGAAATCCTCCTCTGAGGATGTCTCTTTTGCAGACATCCTTGAAATCCTTAGACAGAGGGGTGATTGGAAGACCTCTAACCCTACTGAGGATGAATCAGTGTACCTTGAGGCCTTTGGTTCTTGACCTTTCACCTCCTGGGTGACATCGCCATATGACCAACTTTTAGGAGTCATATCCTGGAAAGCTTGGACCTCCCCGGACACAGTGGACCTGTCCTGAGGAGGCCAAACAAATGTATGACCACTTCGGAAGACAAATCTTTTCTTAATAAGGAATTACCTGTGGATGCTATGGTGGTAGCAGCGGCCACAAAAAAGGAGTAGTCAGAGACATCCTCAAATAGCCATCCTCCTAATAGAGTCTAGGATGATGGATAGGTATAGAAAGCATACCTTTTCAGCGGCATTTACCTTACGATCACTGAATTACCTGTCCCATTTTACTAGACTTCGGCGGGATCTCCTGAAGGAGTTGGGAGATACCCGTCCAGGGTTCAGTAGCTTAGAGATCCACGGACAAGGTATCTGCACAGTTCTCCACCCTTACATCTCTTGCTAACTCCTCCATGAGGTTGATTTCCTATGCAGCTGACAGAGCAAGCAGGGCAGCCGCAGCAGGAATTTCTCTTGGGAGACATTCCTGCATGCGTCTATGCAACTTTACGGAATCATTTAAGTCTTCCTTTACCAATGTCCCCTTTGATGGTTCAACTCTTTTTGGACCTCAGGTTAAAGAGACTTTGACCTGGTGTGAGCAGGAAGGGAAAATCTAAGCTGTCGGAGTTGGTTTCTTCCTTCCTTCTAGACCCTATCCCAAGGGTCAAACAGGGAAACAGGGAAAATGTGGTTCCGTAAATCCCAAAAAGGTTTCCCTCTGGAATAGTCAACCCTCCCCTAGATGCAGAGGGGAGGATATAATGGAAGATGCCAAGCTCGCGGCAGAGGGGGGTCCGCAACATCAGGGAGACAGAGATGCTTTCTCTGATCATCCCTTCCATTGCCCCTGAGGAGTTTCCCGACTGTCCGTCTTTGGAGGCAGCCAGGGGTCATCTCTCACTATATCCAAGCAGCTGGCTACAAATTTTCCAAGATCGTTGGGTACAAAACATAATTTCCAGAGGTTACCTCATTCCCTTTGTTTCTGATCCCCCGGTAAATCAGTCTTTACCAGATGTGCCACCCATTTAGTTAGACCATGCAACATCAGAGGTCATCTCATTGCTTTAAAAAGAGTTATCCAAGAAGTCCCCACAGAGCAAATAGGATCCGGAACTTACGATTCTTTTTAGTTCCAGAAAAGACCTGGGACTGGCGATCAGTTCGAGATCTCCGCAAACTCAACAAGTTTGTAAAGAAATCGAAGTTCAGCATGATCACTCTGCAGTCAATTTTTCCCTTTATCTGGAAAGACAATTGGATGTGCTCCATAGATCTTCAGGACATGTACTACCATATCAAAATGGACAGGCGCTTCAGAAGATATCTACGCTTTCGGCTGGGAGCCAGTCATTTTCAGTTTCGAACACTGCCATTTGGCCTCACTACAGCCCCCAAAGTGTTCAAATGTATGGCAGTGGTAAAGGCTCACCTGAGACGTCAAGGATTCCAGGTGTTTCCGTACCTAGACGACTGGCTCCTCACTGCTACCACCAAGCACCGACTTACCCAAACCAGGGGCGAAACTCTATCCTGGTGTGCCAGATAAGGAATTAAAATAAATCTAAAAACATCCGCCTCATCTCCATTGCAGCACGTTGTCTTCTTAGACTCAGATATAGACTCAACCACCATGACAGCAAAACTAACGCCAGAAAGGATAGAATCGTTGCACAACCAAGTCAGATTCTTGCTGATAAAAAAGTACAGGCCAGGATAGTTCTTCAGGTTCTAGGGACTATGGTTTCCACCAATGTTCATCGTGCATACAGCTGCAGTCATAACAGATGGGTTGTCCTGCCGTCAGGCGGGTCCTCGGTCGGCCGAATTCCAAAGTCTAGGTCCGGTGTCAGATGTCGTCTCCTCTTCCCTGACGTCAGTGCGGCAGGGGTATAAAAGAACCAGCCGACGCTATTTTCTTCAGTCTTTCTTGCCGCGTGGTGCCCGAAGCAGAAGCAGTTCGCAAGTGCCGGTCGGCCAGCTCCTGAGATTACGAAAATTTTTCAGCCGAAGTCGTCTTGAAAGCCAAGTACCCCGTTGGGGAAACTTTTCTTGCCTCAGACCGATGTCAGACAAAGTTAATAATTGCATTTCATGTGGGAAGCAAATACCGCATAAGGATTTCCATTCCTTCTGCATTCCTTGCTTAGGCCCAGACCACGACGTCTCGGCCTGTCGTTTTTGTGCTAGATTCAACAAACGCACTATTAAGTGT
Organism: Protopterus annectens; assembly: GCF_019279795.1. NCBI lineage: Eukaryota > Metazoa > Chordata > Ceratodontiformes > Protopteridae > Protopterus > Protopterus annectens. Next base: position 290,606,348 of record NC_056742.1, read on the forward strand.
CGGGCGGAGTTCGCCCAACACTATTTTGGTAACAAATTTAATTACATTATGTCGTCGGATACTCCGACTCCAGTTTTGAGTAAAAGACGCAAAGATAAGGACCGACACACGAGGTCCGCGACTTCTACCGACACCACGCTAAAGCCAGCTACAGGTGCTCCGGTTCTCAGCGAGGCGCCTACGCAGCCCCTGAGTACCGATGACGCTTCTTTAGCGGTGTCTTCTGTGCCCGAGGGAGCAGGCTCCTCAGCCCCAACCCTGACTACAGATACCGATGCCACTCTTGGCGGGGAAACTCAGAGTTTAGACAGGCCTGCCACCTCTCAAGGTGTCTTCAGGCCTTCCTCCTTCTCCATTAAAGCTTTCACAAAATCTAAAGCAGCCATGAAAACTAAAAGACTAGCCCCACAGAGCCCCTCTCAAGGCCGCATGCCTAAAAAACAGATGCTCATAATGGCTGAGGATTTGATTACTCTTATCAGGGGTTCTCAACCCCCCTCGGACAAAAGGCCCAGAATGGAGGAAGACCTCCCTTCCTCAGACCAGGCCTCTATTACCTCAGAACATTCTGAGGACCAGGAATATTCATATTCCCCTTTTGAAGATTCTGATGCTGAGGAGTCCATTCCCTCTGTTACCCCCCTGAGGACTATTCCTTTGGGGAAACCTTACATACCTTGAGGGAACACTTCCACTGGGAAGGCCAAGATTACTCAGATTCCAAGAAAAGGCACAGGGATTTTCTCTTGCTTCCTCAGCACAGGCCTCTGGCTATCCCTCCTGTCTTGGACATACTAGATGATGTGTACACAGAGGCCAGCCTTAACCCAGATTCTTTACCTCCAGCTCCTGTTAAACCTGACAGGTATTACCGGGTTCCTGATTCACACCAATTCCTATACAAAAGCCATGCTGCTGACCCAGAAACTATTTCACAGGGTCCCAAGGGAATTAAGGCCTCTACTGCCAAAAACCCATTAAAAACCTCAGCTTTGGCCAGCTAAGAACTTGGTTATATCCAACTGGACGTATAAGAGAATTTAAGTACCTTTATCTGCACTTTTTTTAAAAAAAATACAGTATTTAATTTGATTTAAACTGTGTTGAAGGAATATTGAACTCAAGTTGCAGTTATTCTGCTCTTTAGTAACTTGAACTGAAGCTAGTGTGTTATTTGCTAGTAATTACAGGTGTGGGGGTAGCCACATTCTTTAATTTCCTGTCCTTGCCTTTTTAAGTGGTGCATTGTGAAATTTTTATTGCTTAAAAACCTCAGCTTTGGCCAGCTAAGAACTTGGTTATATTCAACTGGACGTATAAGAGAATTTAAGTACCTTTATCTGCACTTTTTTAAAAAAAAAATACAGTATTTAATTTGATTTAAACTGTGTTGAAGGAATATTGAACTCAAGTTGCAGTTATTCTGCTCTTCAGTTATTCCCACCCACCCTCCCTGTTTTTGTTTTGGTGTTAATCTTAGTGGCCTTGAAACTGCCCGCCCCTCAGCCTGCCTCTGGGCCCATCTCATTTGCTCACTCAACTGAGTGCAGTGAGATCATATTCTGATTTCAGGCACTCCTACTGTGTACAAAGAGAGCATCTGGGAAACAGACAAAAAAATTAAGCTTATTTCCTGCCTTTCCTGTTAAGTGGTATAGACTATTTGTAGGCTTCTGAGCCCCCAAGCCCTTCGGTGTTTGAGGGAAGCCTTCTAGCTTGTTTTTTTTCTTATAACTAGCCAGTTTTCTAGTTTCAGCACTCAAATCTGTTTCTTTGATCTCGCACCTGTTCAGATAAAAAAAAATTTTTAAAATTTTATCTGCTTTTACTGTACTTGTGTTTCTACCTACTTCATTTTACTTTTGCATCATCTTAAAAATACTCAGTTGTATTTATTACTGCTTGGTGTAACTCATTCTAAGCCTTTTGGTTTAAACACTTGGGCTTCGGACCAGTTGTTTGCACTGAGAGGGTTTGTGGTCTGCACTGTTGTGGCAGAACAGGTAGCTTACATCCTTCTAGGTTGGGAACTGCTGATTGAGGGCTCAGTGTCTGTTATTCTAAAAGTGTATTAATTCTGGTTTAAGCACTTGGGCTTTCAGGCCAGTTATTTTACATTAAGAGGGTTCGTGGTCTGCACTCTTGTGGGAGGAGAGGCTGGACTCTGCCCTTCTTAGCTGGGAATTTCTGGTTAAAGGCTTATAGCACATGCATATCTGAACTGCTTCTTACCGAAGTTGGTGCGCCTTGTTTGCTGTGGCATAGACTGGATTCGGGCCTGCTGGATCTAGCTTTGTTTGTGTAACTTGAGCACTAATCCAGACATTCTCTAAAGTATTCAGTTGTATTTATTACTGCTTGGTTGTAACTTGATTAAAGTGTAGCTATCATTCTAAGAATTTTGGATTAAGCACTTGGGCTTCAGACCAGTTGTTTTTCATTAGGAAGGTTTGTGGCAAGCACTGTGGTGGCAGGACAGGTAGCTTTCATCCATCTAAGTTGGGAACTGCTGATTGAGAGCCCAGTGTCCAAGGGTATTAGTTCTGGTTTAGGCACTTGGGCTTCAGGCCAGTTATTTTACATTAAGAAGGTTCGTGGTCTGCACTCTTGTGGGAGAAGAGGCTGGACTCTGCCCTTCTGAGCTGGGAATTTCTAGTTAAAGGTTTATAGTGCCTGAATATTTGAACTGTATCTTACTGAAATTAGTACACCTTGTTTGCTCTAGCATAGACTAGATCCAGGCCTGCTGAATCTAGCTTTGTTTATATGCTTGTTGTTTGTTTGCTTGTTATTTCCCTGGAAGCTAATTCCACCTAATACGGGCTTCTCAGCTTCTGTGGATCACTAGTGATATCTGCATTGCTTACTGTACTAGTTCCTTGTTTCACTTGAAAGAAAGTTACTGTTTGTCGTTTTTGCATTTAGTTACTTGTAACACATTGCACTCAAGTTACCTGGCACTTGCTTACTATAGCAATTATATAAGTCAGCACTAAAAATTAAAAGCACTACACCCTCACTCCCCACTGGTCCTTGTTTTCAATTATTAAGGAATTCCCAATATTATTCTAGCATGTCCAAAGGTCAGTTGTCAATCTCCTCTCCGGTCCAGCTGGTGAATCTGGGAATCTTGAGGCAATGTTATAACTGCCTCCTGTACACAGACAACCCTCTCCTCCTCCCACATAACACAAATACTTGCGAGAGATGCAGCTATTTAGCCAAACTGGAGGCTGAGCTCTCTCAACTCAGGACTGGCAAGACCAGACAGGAGGAGAAGGCAACTACACACACCACAAAACCAGCCTCACATAATGCTACCACACCACTGAATCAAACACATAAACACACAAAGACATACCACTCGGAGGCTCTGAGTAAAAATTTACCTAAACAGCAGAGGCTTCCAAAGCAGACACCCAAACAACTGCTACCTCAAGACACCCCACAAGCAACCCATAAACCACAAAAGCAGTGTGCAAAGCAGTCACAGCCCTTAAGGCCAAATACAACACCAAACATACTTGTAATAGGTGACTCCATAGTCAGACACACTGACGTCCCACTCACCAGGCTGAACAAGGAGAGGGTCACAGTAAGCTGCCTATCGGGCGCTAGAATCCGCCACATAACACAAGCACTCTGGTCACTCCACGGCAAGTACAAATATGACACAGTCATTGTCCATGCTGGTGTGAACGACCTGAGATGTACCTCCCTGGACTACATGAAAAGAGACATAGAGGAGCTCTCTGATTATGTAGCCCAGGCAGGTATGACCCTGACCCTGAGCAGTATCCTTCCTTCACCAAGAATGATGCCACAATATAGAGACAAGATGATCAGCTTTAACAATTGGCTTAATGTCTGGTGTCATTCAAAGGGATCCAGTGTCTGTCTGCCTGGGATGACATGCTTGACAAGCCACGCTGCTTCAAGGGACGGCTTGCACCTGTCACCCTGGGATTCCGGATATTGGCTAAGGCTCTTGCCACCCCATAGTGCCTTTTTAGGCAAGGCTCAAATTCTAAACCTACCACCCTAGAAAACAAAAATGGGAAGAAACTGAGGGTAATGCTGCTCAATGCCAGAAGTCTAAATCTCAAAATACACGCACTTTCGAGGCCCTTCTCAGTATGGAGAACATTGATGTCTGTGCTGTAACTGAAACCTGGTTCAAGGCTCCTGAGAGCACCTCGGCACTATTAGGTTTTACCTCATATCATGCGTTCCGCCCCAAAACCCGGACCACACCACAAAAGGAGGGTGTATCCATATTCATAAAGGATACCCGCACCTCCAGGTTGGTGGCAACGAAGCTTCGGAAACCATCCAGGTGCAACTAACCATAGGCAAAACTGCTCTACAAATTGTAGCATGCTACAGGCGACCCTCTCAAACTCAGGAACCCCACACAGCCTTCCTGAAGACACTGGAGGGTATAAATGTATCTCCAAACACCATCATATTGGGTGACTTCAACTACCCGAATATAGACTGGGAACATTACTCAAGCCCTAACTTTCTAGCCCAACGGTTCGTGGAGTTCATAAATTCAAATGCCATGGAACAGCTAGTCACTGTTCCTACGAGAGGAGAAAATATACTAGATCTCATTATCACAAACATGGGGACAAAATGCTCCACACGAAGTATATCCCTCATTGGTGAGATCTGATCATAAACTAATCTCACTGGAAATCCACATCCGCCCCACCCCAAACAAAAGACCACAGTGAAGAACTTCTCTAAAGCAAACTTCACACTACTCAAGACTGGTGTGGTATCCTTCAAGGCCCCTGAGCCAGTGGAAACCACAACCCAAGCTGCGGAAGCCCTTACAAATGCCTTCTATGAACACCTCCAGGACTGTATGGATCAGGCAATCCCAAATAAAACCAAGACTCTTTCCACAAAGGGCAAACCCAGTCTGGTGGACCCCAGCCATTAACAAACTTTACAATAAGAGGAGAAAGCTATTACATGATAGAACAAAATCCATAAAAGGGAAGTCACCCCTGATCATTATTAGTAAAAAAATCCGAGCACTCATAAAATCAACTAAGGCCAATTTTGAGAGAAAATTTGCCATGGATTCAAAGGACAATCATAAGGTCTTTTCAGCTATGTTAGGAACCTGGGTGGAAACTCCCAGATATGCTCAGAATTAGTCCAAAATGATACAAAATCACTGAACCCACAGACATTGCCAACATACTGGCAGACAGGTTCAGTGCAAACTTCACCCTCTCCCCTAAAGGAGAGATAACTATCCCAGCAGAGTGTAGCCTCCCAGACATCTCAAATGCAGATGAAAGCTGCTCTCTAAAGCTAAAACACAGCATCAATGGGACCAGATGGTGTCCCGGTGTGCTACACGAGCTAAATGAGGAATTAAAAAGGCAGCTGTTTAATCTTACCACAGGATACGTGCCCAAGGGTGGCGTGACGGCAACTGTGGTCCCACTCCACAAAGGCGGTGCCTCCCATAAGCTTAACAAGTCTAGTCTGCAAAGCTATGGAGAGGATCATAATGGAGCTCATAAACAAAGATATAGGGACTTGCAGACATTGGACCCGACCCAGTTTGAAGGGCAGATCATGCCTTTTACTTCTTGAAACAGTCACCAAGGCCATTGATGAGGAAAGGCAGTCCATACAGCCTACCTTGACCTTGCACACAATACCCCACTGGTATTGTAGAAAAACTTACCAGCTTAAATGTAAACCCATATGTCACAAGATGGGTTGCAAACTGGCTTAAGGACAGAACCCACAGGGTTAGAGTTGCTGGCCCTATGTCACCCTCCAAGCCGGTCACAAGTGGTGTCCCACAGGGCTCGGTCCTTGGCCCCCTATTGTTCGGCATCTAGTTCTCAGAAGTACAGGCCAACATGGGAGGACTTTGGCTGACAGTTTGCAGACGACTGCAAACTGGGCGCCGTAGTGGAAAGTGCATCGGACACGGATATCCTTCAGAAGGGACTCACGGAAACAGATAGCTGGTGCCAGAGCCATGGCCTGAAGTTAAATGCCAAAAATGTATAGTCATACCCTTTGGGAAAAACAAGGTAACCCCAAGCTACCATGTAGGTGGCAATCCACTAAGCACAGAAGAGGTTATCAGGGACCTGGGGACCCAGGTTGACAGTGGCCTTTCTTTTGACACTCACATTGCTAAAGTGGTTAGAAAGACGTACATTGCCCACCTGATCATGAAGGGATTCACATCCAGATCTAGTGAGGTCATTGTTCCCCTGTACTCTTCACTTATCAGACCAATGATTGAGTACAGTGCCCCATTCGGGATGCATCTCACCCGACATCTGCAGCAATTGGGGAGACCCCAAAAGTTCCTCACCAAAAGGATAAAGGGACTCCAAAATCTGTCATATGCTGCCAGATTGAAGAAACTCCAGCTCTATTCAGTTGCATACCGTCTGCTCAGAGGTGACATGTGCCTGACATACAAGGCCATGTCCAACCCGGAATTAATGGACATGCTCCACCTCAAAAAATCCAAATCCACCAAAACCACTAGAGCAAGCAACTTAAACCTTAGCACGGATATAAATAGGACGTGCTGGAGGGATAGATTTATCACTCAGAGACTCCCTATGCTGTGGAATAAAATCCCGATCCATGTGAGGCAGAGCACCTCGCTGGCTCTGTTCAAGAGAAATCTTGACCTGTGGATGGGAGATCGTAGGTTTATCCCGGGAATCATCTCTGTGTCACTGCTGGACAGAGGCACAACAAACTAATGGGCACAGTATTTTTTCATATAAGGGGTGGCGTAAGCCACAAAAATTTGGGCTAGGCTTATAAATGCCTTAGGGCAGATAGCCTAGTATAAACCTATGAACCTTCAGAGAGAGATTCCAGAGGTTTAGAAAGGTGGGGGAAAAAGGTATACACCTCGGCCACTTTAACCATGAGGGCATTAAACTGTCAGTTCCATATGTTAAAGTATCAACAATTTTTGTTATCTCAGTTGAAAAGCAAAATGACACAACCTGAACAACCAGACTTGAAGGAGTTGCAGGATTTGTTACATAGTGCAGAGCAAGTAGGTAAACATACCTTGCAATGTGGTTTTCATGCTTTAGAGGCCTCATGTAGAGCTGCTGTTACAGGGTCTGTCATACGTAGACATGCTTGGCTCAAAGCGCAAACCTTACCAGATCATGTCAAAGCTAAATTGCTAGATGCACCTCTTCAAAAAGATGTATTGTTTGGTGTTAAAGCTGAGGAGGTATTAAAGAAAATGGAGGAAAAGGCAAGATCAATGCAAACAGTGAAAGATTTCCTACAGGTACAACCTCCACGTTTCAGCAGAAATTGGCCTTCAAAAAATTGGTCCTTTCCAGCCACGGACAGACCTCAAAGAGGTAGATACAGGTGCCCGAGGGGTAGAGGGCAATCTCAAGGATCATTCAGAGCTAGACAATGGCGAGAACCTACACCAAGAGGTGGAGAGGATAGATCACAGCCATTCAGAAAGCAGACACAATGACTTTCCCCTTTGCATGCCAAGCAAAGCTTTAATGGCAGCACCTTTAGGCGGAAAACTGGCATATTGTCACAAAGGACAAATGGATCCTGGACATTATAGACAGAGGCTACAGATTCCACTTTCACACCCTTCCAAAAATGAGAGGCATGCCAAACCTGCCACAAAATCAAAGGGCAGAGGCACAAAAACAAATTTCAGCTCTCATGGACATGAAAGCTATTCAAGAGGTACCTGCACAAGAACAGGGTCAAGGTTTTTATTCCAGACTATTCCTGGTACCAAGGAAGGACAAAGATTGGAGACCTATTTTGGACCTATCCATCCTAAACACATATTTACTCGTACCAAAATTCAAGATGCTCACATTACAGCAGCTTCTTCCCATGCTGGGCAAGGAGTCTTGGCTGGTAACATTGGACCTCAAGGAGGCATACCTGCATGTCCCTATCAGACAAGATTGCAGAAGATACCTCAGATTTCTTGCAGGTTCAACCCATTATCAATTCTCTGCATTGCCCTTTGGCTTATCTACTGTGCCCAGAGTGTTTATGAAATGCCTGGCATCAGTAATTGCCTTCTGCAGACTTCAAGGGATACAAATATACCCATATCTGGATGACTGCCTGATCCAAGCGGACAGCAAGCACATACTTCTGAAACACCTGGTGTTTGTAATAAAGTTGTTGAACTTTCTGGGATACACAGTCAACAAAAAGAAATCAAAACTAATACCCTCTCAAGCAATATTTTTTCTGGGTGCCAGCTTGAATACAAACACCCAGATGGCCTACCTCACGCCAGAGAAACAAGGGCAACTATCTCAATACTTCAGAAAAATGGCAACCTTCACCAGGCTGACTGCAAAGAAAGTCCTGCAGGCTCTGGGATTCATGGCATCTTGCATCCTGCTAATCCCATGTGCAAAGCTGCATATGAAGAAACTTTAATGGTACCTAAAAAACTTATGATCTCAACAGTCACAGTTTGGAAACAATTATACCACTCATTCCATGTCTTCAAAAGGAATTTTTGTGGTGGGCTCAAGCATGCCAAAGAAACATAGGTCTCCCCTTCTGCATGCCTGAAGCAAATCAAATCATCACAAAAGACGCCTCGGACTACGCCTCGGGGGGGGGGGGCGCACATGACAGATCAGTGCATTCAGGGCAAATGGTCCCAAAAAGAAAAGCACCTACACATCAATCAAAAGGAAATGCTAGCAGTACAAAATGCTATTATGGCCTTCAAAGACCTACTGCATCCAGGCCAGCTATTGATAAGGACAGACAACACCACAGTGATGTGGTACATAAACAAACAGGGAGGAACTCATTCATACCCCCTGTGCAGATTAGCCATGTCTCTTTGGAACACGGCTCTGGAATTTCAAATCCAACTTCAAGCACAATTCCTGCCAGGCAAGGAAAACACGCTGGCAGACAACTTAAGCAGAAATTTGACAGATCCACACGAATGGAAGTTGCATCCTCAGGTTTTCGCAAAGATAATCCAGGCATTGGGAAGGCCAGACATAGATCTCTTTGCTACCCACAGAAATTACCAACTGGAAAAATTTTGCTCAAGGACCTATCATCCACAGACCTGGAAAGTGGACGCACTTTCTTTCAGTTGGACAACATTGACAGTTTATGCCTTTCCACCTCTTCCTCTGCTGCCCAAAGATCTATTAAAAGCCAGAGCAGACAGGCCAAAGATGATTCTCATTGCTCTGGACTGGCCAAGACAACACTGGTATCCACTCCTGAGGAGCCTGATGCATTCCCCTCCATGGATCCTGCCTCTAGTGCCTCTTCTGTTGACCCAGCACAACTTCAAAACTCTTCACAGTCAGCTGAAAACCCTCAATCTAGCCGCATGGAGGATTCCTTGATTTCCCAACAGACCCTCCTCTCCAAGGAGGTGCAGGATGTCATCTTGGAGGCCAGAAGGCCTTCTACTAGAAAAGCCTACTCCGCCAAATGGAAACCGTTTTGTGCCTGGAATCAGAAAAAGGGCCAGAATCCTTGGGTACTAAATTTACCCCAAATATTACAGTACCTAGCTGAGATGTTAAACAGTGGACTTTCCTCCTCCTCCATCAAGATCTATGCTTCAGCCATTTCTGCACAATACAACACTGATCCTCCTCCATTCTCACATCCTCTCTTAAGACAGTTCCTCAGAGGGGCTAAGAATATAAAACCCTCAAGGAAGCCACCAGTACCTGCTTGGGACCTCAACTTCATTTTAGAAAAACTGACCCTGCCTCCGTTTGAGCCAGCTGCTTCAACAGATCTGCAATATTTATCTTGGAAAACAGCCTTCCTTCTGGCTATCGCCTCAGCATGCAGGGTTTCGGAACTACAAGCCCTCATGGCTGTGCAACCTTTCATCATTTTCCATCAGGACAGAGTTTCCTTACAAACCAACCCTTCCTTTATGCCAAAGGTAGTATCCAGTGTAGCCTTAAATCAGACTATCCACTTACCTACCTTTTATCCTAACCCACAAAACAAAGGGGAAAGACTACTACATTCCTTGGACATTCACAGACAATTTCGTTATTATTTGGACAGGACAAAGCCATTCAGAAAATCAGAGCAACTTTTTGTGTCCTACAGGTGCTCAAGGCAAGGCCATTTCCAAATAGACAATCTCAAAATGGATAGCCCACTGCATACGTTTTTGTTACTCATTTCATGGTAAAACTGTACCTACAAGCATCAGATCTCACTCCACAAGGGCCACAGCTACTTCTGCAGCTTTCCTCAGGGGGGTTCCTACCAAGGATATTTTGGAAGCAGCCACTTGGAGTTCTGTACACACTTTCTCCAAGCACTATCACCTTCCACTATACTCTAAATCTAGAGCGGGCTTTGCCACAGCAGTCTTGCAGGGCATCCTTGCTCCTCCTAGTTCCACTTAGTGCCTGCCACCCCTTTTTAGCTTTGGGATTCTACCCATCTGTTATGACTGCAGCTGTATGCACGATGAACATAGTACAGTTTTGTACCTACCATAAATGTAGATGTTCGAGTGCTAATACAGCTGCAGTCCAGGTTTCCCTCCCTCCATCCCCTCTTGGGACAGGCCTTATGACAAACACCTCCTCATACAACCTGATTGGAATATTCTTTTATGGTGTATTTGCTTGCAAACTACTGTTTTTTGATTATATTACATTGCATAAGTTTATGTTTAGCCTTCCTTCTGGGGCACCTGACATCTGGGGCAAGAAAAACTGAAGAAAATGGAGTCGGCTGGTTCTTTTATACCCCTGTTGCACTGACGTCAGGGAAGAAGCAACTACATCCGACGCCGGACCTAGACTTTGGAATTCGGCCGACCGAGGACCCGCCTGACGGCAGGACAACCCATCTGTTATGACTGCAGCTGTATTAGCACTCTAACATCTACATTTATGGTAGGTACAAAACTGTACTTTCTTTGTTCCCCTAGCCCCTCTACGCATGAGAATGCTTCAGTGACTACTATTTACCCAGTGGGCAATGCAGGATCTCCCCTTATCTCACCAAATACTCATCACAAACTCCTGCAAGAAGGATCTAACATGGTGGTTACATACGGATCAGCTTCATCTAGGTCGTCCACTTGCTCCCCCGCAACAAAATGCAGTCTTGACCATGGACACTTCCCAGATAGGGTGAGAGGGCATTATCTGGGAATGATGGTCCAAGGTATCTGGCAGGATCACGAGAAACACTTGCACATAAATGTTCTTGAGATGAGTGCGGTGCTATATGCGTTGCAAGCACTTCACAGTTCTTTTCCCACCGGGACAATTGAAATTCAGTCAGACAGCATGTCTGTAGTGTGGTACATAAACAAGCAAGGGGGAACCAAATCTTGCCCACTTTGCCGAGAGGCACTAAGAGTATGGAAATGGGTGATGGACACTCAACGCTTTCTGGTAGCAACGCACTTTCCGAGAAAGTCCAGTGTGATAGCAGACAAACTGAGTCGAGCAATTCTGATGCCTCACTAGTGGTCCCTGAATACAGAAGTTGCAGAAGAGAATTTCAGAAAATGGGGCCAGCCTTGCTGCAACCTATTCACCACGTATATGAACACCAAATGCAGCTACTACTTTGCCCTGATTCCCCATCCGAGGATGTCACCTTGGGATGCTCTGGTCCACAATTGGCCTCCAGGACTCCTTTATACTTTTCCACCCTTTCCCCTCATACCAAAAGTGATTCAGAAAGCCAAACTGTTGGAGTTCCCTGATCCTCATTGCTCCTTACTAGCCTCGCCAAGTCTGGTTCCCCTTCCTGTGGCCCTGCCTCTTGGAGGAACCATGGATTCTGGAACCATCTCCAGACCTCCTGATTAATCTATCGGGTCATTTCCATCCTACCATCCAAACCCTAAATTTGACAGCATGGCTGCTCAAGTTCCAAGAATAGCCAGGTGTATTTCCCTTTCTCCTGCAGTTAAACACATCATGATTTCTTCACACAAACCTTCCACCAGGAAATTATATTCCAGTAAATGGAAAAGGTTTTCCATTTGGGCAGCTATCCAAGGCATAGATCCCTAACTCAGGTCCCATAGAGTCTATCTTGTCCTTAATTGCATCTATTTTTCAGAAGAAGCTGCAGCTTCTACCATTAGAGTTCAGTTAGCTGCCATCTCTATCATTTTGGCGATATGGGAAATCCAGTTATGTCTCACTCTTAATACAAAACATTTTGGAAAAGGAGTCTTTTTGCTCAGACCTCATATCAGGCAACCACCGGAGCCCTGGGGCTTGAACTTAGTTCTGACCTCATTGATTTCTCCACCTTTTGAACTGTCATCTGACTTGAAATTGTTGTCTTGGAAGACATTGTTCTTGGTTGCTATAACATCTGCTAGGAGAGTTGCAGAATTGCAAGCCCTCACCATTCGACCTCCTTATATTATTTTCCACAAGGATAGAGTCTCCCTCAGAACTAATCCTTCCTTTCTTCCTAAGGTGTGTTCAGAACGTAATCTAAACCCAACTGTCGAATTACCAGTATTCTTCTCAAATTACAGTAACAAATCAGAATACAGACTACAATTAGATGTGCAGAGAATTCTCCGATTTTACCTGCATAGGACTAAAAATTTTCAGAAATCAGACCAATTGTTTCCTTCTCAGACAAAAACAAAGGCTTGCCAGTCTCTAAGGTCACTTTGTCTAAATGGCTTTCAGACTGCATCTCATTTGTTTACAAAACTGCTGGGAAACAACTACCTGCTAAAGTAAAAGGCCATTCAACTAGGGCAGTAGACTTCATATGTCTTTAGATCAAAACTCCCAGTTGATACTGTTTGTGCAGCAGCTGCTTGGACAAGGCCGTCATACCCTTGTCAATCATTACAAATTGGATTTGGCCTCCTGGGACAGGTCATCCTTTGGGTCCACTGTGCTGAAGAGTCTCTTTGCTTGAGCTACCCGGGATAAAGGTGCTAGTGACGCTGTCCCATCCAGCAAGAATTACAGTGAGATAAGACTACATAACCTAAAGAAGTTATGTACTTACCATAACGTTCCATCTTTGTAGTCCATCTCGCCTACATTCTTGCATCCCACCCTCCTCCCCCCTTTCTGTATCCTGGAAGAACTAGTGGACTATCCATTATGCTGTCTGACCTTGTTGTAGTTGTCCATCCACATGGCATGGATAGTAATAGAAAGTATTCTGTTTGTATGTGCATAGTTATTGATAGTATAGTTACTATTAGTATAGTTACTATTATGTATGTAATTACTTTCTTGCAAACAAGATCTGGGGAATTGCCGTGATGCATCATGGGATAGGGGTTAGCCTCGAGCCAGTAAAAGCTCTCGAGCTTTAGCATCGGCCGAGTCGGCTCTGAACCCATCCCGCAAGAATGTAGGCGAGCTGGACTACAAACATGGAACATTATGGTAAGTACTTAACTTCTTTTTTTATTGAACTGTTATAAATGACCACCTGAAGCTTACAGAAAAAAAAGTTTCATGAGTATAGACACGAGACAGATGAAAGTGCATGTGATTATATTGCTGAGTTAAGCACTTACTTTATTGGTTATTGACAGAGTGTCAGTTTACCACTTTCAAAAGGCTGACAGACCTTTTGGTGAGGAACAAGCCCTTAGTACGTTGCCTGAGTAGATGAGAATCTGGTTGGCAGTCCGACAGTGCAACTCTGCAGATGAGCTGAGGAGAAAAGGGGAGCTTTGCTTAGCAAGCGGGGCATTCCTACACAAGAAAGGGATAACCAGTGTTGCACATGGATATAAGTGACCCCATGGTGGGCAGTCTAAATCACCCCAGAAGAGTCTACCAGTAACAGGGGAAGCCACTAGTTTAGGGACATGGCCGGGATCAGGGGTTCGATGTTTTAAATGTAACCAGAGGAGCCATGTAGCATACAAATATCCACTGAAGTAAGGTGGGGAACAAAAGTTGAGGGAGCCAGCAAATGGGAATAACAACATGCTAGTAGTAAGTCGTCTGGAGACGACAGGGTACCAAACTAATCACCACAGTTTGTATCCTATCTTAGTGGATGGAAGACAGGCCGCTGCTCACTGCTAAGAGAGAGAGAGAGAGCCTCTGACATAACTATTGTGAAGCCTGCAGTGGTTAGAGGAGCAGTACTTGCTTGGGCAGTCCACTCCAATCAGAGCTTTAAGAGGCATCCCATTCCAAATACCTTTGGCCAGGGTTCTCCTTGACTGGGAAGGTGGAAAAGGAAGCAAGCAGGTAGCTGTGTTTGAGGATATTCCTGCAGATGTCTTGAGAAGGAATGATTTTGATAATGCAGTACCTTGTGTGCATGCAGTTGTATGCATTTAGGCTTAGAGACAGGCATGTAGGTCTTGTAGGCTGAGGGAGACAAAGAGAGACCCCACACCTGAAGCTGGAGCTGATGATGTGGCTATTTCAGGGAGGGAGGTACCCTGTAGCGGTGAGTCACAGCTGCTGTTAGCTACTGATGTTCCCATAGACAAGTTGAGTGGTAGTACCCAGGCTGACATTGAGGCACCACTGTCAGCTGATACTAGGCTTCCTGTGG